>NC_056746.1:1470444788-1470721130 GCF_019279795.1 Protopterus annectens
TTTTAGTCCACGACTCTGGCATCACTTGTTTGTCTTTATCAGCCCTTCCTGGAGAACATTTGTGTCAGTGTGGGAGTCAAAGATAGCTCCTAATTTGCATTCATCTGCAAATTTTGTCAGCCAGAGCCCACTGATGTTGGCCTTGACTTCAGATAAGAAAATGCCAAGAAGTAAAAGTTCCACAACTGATCCCGGAGGGACTCCACTTGTGACTAGCCTCTTTGTTGAGGTAAACTCCCCAATTCTAACTTCCTGATTCCTGTCTGTGAGCCAGCTGGGTATCCACCGGGTGACATGAGAGTTTGTACATAACCTCTTAAGTTTGTCAACAATGAATGAGTGGGAGATTGTGTCAAGTGACTTGGCCAGGTCAAGGTAGGCATTGTGAGCTATTTTATCCTCATCCATGGCTTTGGTGACCTTCTCAAAGAAGTTCACCAGGTTGAGTAGGCATGACCTGCCCTTGATGAAACCAGTTTGGGTTGAGTCCAATGTCTGGAGGTTTCCTATGTCATTATTGATCATTTCCTTGATAATTATTTCCATGGCTTTGCATATGAGACTAGTAAGATACAGGGTCTATAGTAGATGGCCCTCCTTTGTGCAGAGGGATTATTGTTGCTTTTCTCCATCCATGAGGCACAAAGCCTGTTTGGAAGCTGCACTTATAGCAATTCCAAAGGGCCTGTTAGACAATGTTCCTGCTATTTAGAAGGCATCCAGGTATATTGTCTGGGACCATTGATGCAGTATACTTGGCCATAGTGAGAGCATTAAAGACCTGTTCCCTAGTGATAGCAGGGGGAGGTATATTTGATGGTATTTTCTGAGGGAAGGTTGATGGGAGATAGGGGTAAAGTTGGAGCTGAATTTATCAGTATTAGCTAGGTTTGCTGTATCTTCTGGCTCAGTATCAGTGGTTCCATTTGCAATGAACTCTGCACACAACTGTATATTTCCTTTGAGGTTGTGGACATAGCTAAATAATGCCTTGTGGTTTTCCTTGGCCTGGGAGGTCACATTATTCTCAAATTTTACTTTGGTAAACTTTATTTTGCTTGGAGTTGTTTGCTTAGTTTGATGAGAGTGCTTTTATCTTGCTGGGTGCTGCACCTCCTAATTTTTGCCATGACTTTTTCTCCATTCTGCTAAACAGCCTACTGAAGTTGTGATTCCACCAGGGTGGCTTGTCTTTTGAGTTAGTTCTGTACTTCTTCCTTTTGGGTAAAGCTGCCTACGTGCAGCAATTAACATGCTTTTATAGGGTTTCTGCGAAGAGTTCTGCTTAGGCAGAGCAGTGTTCTTAGGGTTTATGGGGTATAGAAATTTTAGCAGGTTATCACTTAACAGCAGGAAGTTAGCCTTAAAGTAGTTCCTGAATATTCCAGGGTTAGCTGGAGTTCCAAGTTTTATTTTTACTTTAAAGGAGACGATTTTGTGGTCTGACCTTACCAGAGAAGACATTAAACTAGAGAGTGTGCAACACTCTCCCATATTAGTAATGACCAAATCCAGTATGGTTGTACCCCTTGTTGGTGTGCTGACAATCCAGTCCAGGGAGTTTGTGTTTATAAAATCCAGGAATCTTTGTGTCTGTGTCTGTGCGTTTGGTGTTGTATATGATTCCCAGTTAATAGTGGAGTAGTTAAAGTCACCCATAAATTTGGTATTGGGTTTGATGGTGAGTATTTCCAATAAGTTTAAATACATGATATGGATTCCCTAGCTCATAGAGGGGGGGCAATAGCTTGCAAGGAAGTGGTATTGGATTTTGCCTATGGTGATTTGAACATGGAGAAGCTCAAGTGCATTGTCCTGTATGACCAGCCTTACTGCATATTTATTTCTGAGGTAAACTGAGACACCTCTACCTTTTCTACCTGTCTGAGTAGTAGTTGTTCTAAGTGTGTCGAAGGCATTACAACCTTGCACAGTTGGTATGCTCTCCGCAGCTATAAACCATGTTTCAGTGACCACACAGCTATCAGCATTCCCTAGGGTGAAGAGAGCTTCAAGGGAGTGGAATCTTTTGTTTAGACTCATAGCATGAATTTTCTTACTTTTGATTTGCTATATCAAAAAAAAAAAAGCAATATGGGGAAAGACAAAGTTTTAGCTAATATTCAAAAGCCTAGAGAAGAGATGTAAAGACCATCTCTGGAAAAGCAGCATTGTCTGTTGACCATCTCCTTCCATGCTGACAAATATTACACCCCCCTTCAAATGACACCAGAAATTAAGCCAATTATTAAAATTTGTCATCTTTTGTTCATATTGTGGGATCATTATGGAGAAGGTAAAATGCTGCTCAATGCTAGGTTCATAGCAGCCTGGGATGCATTTTCCAAGAGCTCCATGATGTCTCTCTTCATAGAGTCTAGAGAGGTACATCTTAGTTCATTTACAGCTGCATAGACTATGACTAAGTCATACTGGTGCTTGTGGTCCAACGACCTGAGTGCATATGTAAAGTGGCAGATCCTGGCCCCTGATAAGCAACTAACCATGTCTTCTTCCTTAGCCTGGTGAGAGGGACATCTGTGTGCCTAACATTGGAGTCTCCAATGACTAGAATGTTGGACTGTGTGGTGGCTTGCCTTATGGGCTTAGATGTACATGCTCCATGAGATATAGCTGTATGTGTTGATGCAGGTGTTGTTTTGAAAGATTGCATTTGGGGTTGCTGAAGATGTTTATTATATGTACTTCATCTAGGAGGTCTTTGGGGTTTAGAAAGGTTACATTTAAGTGCCTCAGCATATGTGGGTCTATATGTCTGCTTTGACTTGTGTGTGATGGGTACAGCATGCATACTGCTGAAAACTATTGAAATTAGGAGTCCTTTTATGTGAGAACTTTGCAACTAGTGACATTGTGTAAATACATCCCCATGTACCATATCAGTTAGTTTAAGAATTACCTGCTTGTCAGTAAACATGAGACAATTTCTACATTGCCTAAGGATGCCCATATCCACCAAGCTGATAATGGAGAAAGTGGGAAAGTTCACATCCACGGCAACAGACCCTTTTTTATTAATTAGACAGTGAGAGTGAGAATATAAAGCAATGTCAGAAGTATCTGGTTTGCAACTCTCGGATCAGTGCTTGTCATTGCAAACTAGTTGTCCTGTGTGCAACTAGTTATTGGTGAAATTTCAATGGTGCTTTTACAGGAAAAATGTCAACTTAAGGTATCTGCGGTTATACAGGGCATTACCAAATACTTGAGTGGAAACTACTAAGTAGAACCAGATCATTTATGGATAAAGTATCTAGGCTGATATTCTGAAGTTCGAAGCAGATCAAGCAGTACATACTGAAAAGAAAGAATTAACTTGTCAAGAATAATGAAAAGGGGAGTCACCTGAATAGCTACTGCCTGACTGCTATCACAGTAGCCAATGAAAGATGAGAGGGAAGGAGATATGTTCTCAAATTAAGATAATGGGCAGGCAACTAGAAAGACTTTAGATTTTAAAAACACATCAGCACCATGCCTGGAGGGTGGGGAAATCTTAATTTGTGTGTTTTATTTTACCCCTTAAACAGAAGGTTTAGTTCCTAGCTCCACCCTCAGTTAACAGGAAATTCAACTTAACTGACCTCTTCTAATTTCTGTGTGACTCACAAGAGACATAGCTGAGGAATGTTTCTTAGTTTGAATATACAATTAAAAGCAGAATACACAGTGTAAAGAAAATGAATCACAGTATAAAAATAGAAGAAAGCAATAAAGAAACACAAAATACAAGAAAGCAAACAGACTAATCTTGCCCTCACACCAAGTTGTTGCAGAGTCTGGGAGAGCGTTTTAGGTAATGCCAGCCTACTTCTTTTCTTTCTCCTTCCCTTACCACATTCACATATAATTTACTTTTCTTCACAGTATCCTTATGTATGCATTCTGAATCTTCTTTTTGTATTTTAACCATTGTATCCCCTCAGAAAATGTCCTTATCGCTCTCTGGCTCACTTGTCAACAGCAAATCCTAAAAAATATCTCCTGGAACCTTCTCAACTGAAGGGTTGTAACAAGAAGTTCATTATAGTCCATAATCTCCCCAGAAAAAAAGTTCCTGCTGGAAACTGCATTCTGAGTCCTGTGAAGGTCAGGTTGCCTTTGTTTCTCTTACTGCTCCATTAGAGAGCTTACACTTAAGCATTGTGTCAGGATTGGAAAGCTCAGCTACCATCCATATAAATCCGGCGCACTCCTTCTCCTCCCCTTACTGTTGTGAAGTATGACCTTACTTCCAAATCATTTTCCTTCTGCTTCTCTTCGATTGCTATCTTCTTTTCCACCAAAGATTCATCTGCAGAATTAGCTACAAACATAACATTATTTTCCAAAGAAACAAACTGTTATCAACAGTTTCTGGTGCCATATCCATTTACTTCCTGCTTCTCCAAGCTACTTATTCACTCAGAATGGAAAAAGGGAGCATCTCACATGTCAACACCAAGATGAGTATGGGAAGTTCCCTGATGCCCTGAACAAATTTACCTTAACAGTATAAATATCACCTCAGACCTCACTGGAAAGAGGTGACTAACCTAGTGGAACCAATCCAGTCAACAAAAGATAAAATAAAATACATACATACATACATTAATAAATAAATATTCATCCTACCTACCCTAGATAAGGTTCTAGTATCCGTAACTAACTCATCTTTTAACTTTACAAATAGCATGTGCTTTCTAGGAAACAACATTGCTTTTGGGTGGGAAGAAGCACACTGACAACCCTCCTGACTCTGACTGATGGCATTTTATGCTATATGGATAAGGGGAATTTGGCTGGCATTGTGTTTATTGACTTTTCATGTGCCTTTGTTATGGCCATTACCTCAAGCCTACTTCTCCTTAATCAAGACAATAGCATCAAGCATTAAGCATCAGACCAAAATCTACCAGATGGTTCAAAGACTATGTAAATTATGCTTCTGTGTATAGATAGGATCTACTCTTTCTGACACTACCTATACTCAGGTGGGCAAAATTGCTTCTTTTCTGCACAGTTCTGTTATCAATCTTTATTAGTATACTCCTCAAGATTTATGACAACTTACAGTACTTCTGTATGCTGACAATATGGTCATTTATAGGTCTGACCCTGCTCAAAAGTCCACTCAAACACAAATGCAAAAAGATGTACTTCAGCTGCACTTCTTCACATCCTAACATCCCCATTATTCAGCCCTAAAATGTACAAATCCAAGCTGTTTGGCACTCAGAAAAACTACCCAAGTTACCCATACCTCTTCACAACATTAATCGAGATAGTAATTCTACTGAGTCCATGACTTCCTTTAGATATCTGTGTATATGATAGAGCAATCCCTCAGCATCCAAGAAAGCATTGAGAACAACACTTCTCAATTTTCCTCTGCTCCTGTGAGAGTAGGTCTTGGCAAGAGTATCTTTCTCACACAACATGAATACAGACTCCCCATGTTTGCCTCTGACAAAACCACTTTTTAAACCATCTCAACCATCTCAAATAAAGTCTGCCACTTCATATCAAACTCCTCCAAAAATCATCACTGTCTCACTCCTTCAACGGCCTATTGGCAGCTGTCAGTGCAAGTTAGGGCCAACACTCTTCTTGTCTGCTTTTTTTTCAAAGTACTTTATCAAGACCACCCAATTTAATCTCACCACTAAGCAGTTTCCTACATCTACTAATTATAATCTCATGCACAAAAAAAGAGGTGGCTCATCTCCACAAACATCTTCAGTTAGACTATATTCTTCTAGCCATAGCTTCTCAGTCCTAACACAAAACTTTGGCAGTCAGTTCCTCATGACCTAGTTTGAACTCATTGACTATTCACAGATGGTCCCTATCTAAAGACCCCCTCTCACCTTCTTTCTATTTACATATCTATTCTCATTTGTCTACTGACCTACTGGTAGATAATACCCAACAAAACTTCACAGAATCTAATACCTTACATACTTAACCAAAGGCTTACTAATTTGCAGATTATTTCCTATCCTTATTCCTTTGAATAATTTACACTCCACTTTACTCTCTAACTTCCTCTCTCCCTTTCTCCTTTTTCACATTTTCTTGCTTATGTAAATATGTACATATATTTTGCTTTTGAAATAGTTGATAACACAAAATATGTACATCTCTAAACAAATGCACAGCTTCCTGTATCCATGTATTATAGCAATTGGTTTGCTCCCGAGGGACCAAACAAAGCCAACCTTACCTCATGACATTATTTAAGAAAGAAACTATTACTTTCTTAAATAATGGCATAGTATAATGCCTGTTTACTGCCCTTCCGCAGATGTCTGGCATGCGGCGGTTCTGATGTACCATCAGAAAGCAAGATCTCGCTATGTTCAATGAGTTTAGGAGATGTCCGTTGCTTATTTTAAATATGTTAAACTCATTTAACATAGCGAGACACTAAAAAGGAGATCTTGCTTTCTCCATTGCTTTTAAATGGGTTTAACATAGCGAGACATTTTAAAATAAGCAATGGACATCTTATGTTAAACCCATTTAACATAGCGAGACTTATACTAATGGAAAAAGTCGCGACGGACCTTTTCCATTAGTATAACTGGCCAATCAGCATGCTCATGGTATAATATACATGCTTACCTCTATGTATATGCATAGTTTTCTGTATTCATATTTTACTCCACCTTGATATAAAAAGTATTTTACTATTCAGGTAACCCAGGCTGAGCTTGCAATCGGTCATTTATGATCAGTGCTGTGCACAGGTAAACAAATAAAAATTAAATAAATAATTTATGAAAGCAAACTGGGCAATGTCTTTAATGACAGAAATAAATGTGCTCAGTGTGCAGTGAATATATTTTCTATTAGCATGCATTCAGGAATGCTTTATTTCAAGATAAAAATATAAAGGTAACATAAGCAAAAAAAATATTTTGTAGAATCACAAAATGAATAAGACATTTTTTATTATTTTTTCTATTGTATAAGTGTCACTTTGATTTCAAGATAATCCTAGTCACAAAAACAAGCCTAGATTAAATAATCAAGGCTGCTTTCTTATGTTAAGTCTCATGCATATAACTCAACACAGTGTGATTACAAAGGCTGAAAGCAATAATTATATGTTCTTTTCATCAAAAAAAGAAACAGAAAAATTGTATATGTAACATACTATTTTATTTCAAAAACTGAAAGCAGTAATTATTTGCTCTTTAACTACATCAGAAGACAGGGACATAAAAATTGGGGTTGTAAATGATCACACCACCAGAGGACACAGTTAATTGACCTGCAGAAAACTCCATGATAAGCAGAGACGTATTTCAGAGTGCTACATGCACAAATGGACGCATCTGTTAGTTAACTAAAAATACTACTGCTACCATAAAGAAAATTTAAAACAAAAGCTCCATGGGATCAGATAACATACCTGGTAGTTTGCTATACCACATTCTGCAGTAACTATGTCCTCCAGTAACTGTTTAAATGTCCCTGTTTTTGGCAGCCACCAATTCACAATGAGTGTGCATGTGTGGAGGGGTTAACATTAATCACAGACCATTTGGAGGTAATTAGCTTGACTAATATGCATTATAAACTGATGTAAAATACAGTAATGAGGCATACCTAGAAATAACATGGTTAGATGTAGTTCCTTTTAAACAGTTTGGGCAAGGGGCTGATTCTAACGATATCGTTCATTTAAGCCAGACCAAATAAATAAATGCAGTAATGCCAAAGAGGCATTTAAATTATTTTACTGTATACTCTCAACAACAATTCTGCATAATATGTGGTATTTTTGGAAAATGTGAAAGGTTTAAATACAGGTATAGAACAAGCTGTGCTATTCTGATGTCTACATATATTAAGACGATGCTGTGTTACTGTGTTACAAAATACTGTGGTTTATTGCTGCTGAGACCAGCATTAGTAGTAGCCAGGCAGTAGCCATTCATGTGACTCCCTCTTTTCATCATTCTTGACAAGATAATTCTTTGTTTTCAGGAAGTACAGCTTAATTTGTTTCTAACTTCAGAATATCTGCCTAAATACTTCATCCTTAAATTTTCAGAGTCTACGTATTAGTTTCCCTTCAAGTGTTTGGCAGTGCTCTGTACAGACTCACACACCTTGAGTGACATTTTTCCTGTAAAAGAAATATATAAGGAAACATCTCCAGTACTTAGTAATAATGGCCATCCCTCCTGGCATGTCTAAAGGTCAGTTCCCTGTGCTTTCTCCTATTAACCTGGTGAACTTGGGCATTCTGAGGCAGTGTAGCAACTGCCTCATGTACACAGACAACCCTCTCCTCTTACCTCCCAACACTCAGACTTGTGAGAGATGCACTTATATATCCAAATTGGAAGCCATGCACTCTCAAGCCAAGACAGGAATAGCTGGTCAAGAGGAGAAGGTCAACACCTGCGCTACACCACATGTAACACATAGCCCTCCAGAACACCCAGCATCACAGCTCTCACATAAAAACACAAACCACACACCCACCTTCACGGAGGCTCTCAGTAGAAATCTACCCAAACAGCAGAGACCTCCAAGGCAGAAATGCACTTGACCACCACAACCTAGCACAAACCACAAGACACATAGCTCACCTACACAGTGTGCCCCTCAACCTAAGCCCCTAATGCAAAACAGCCTGCCCAATAAACTAATCATAGGCGACTCGATAGAAAGGCACACTGATGTGCCACTCACTAGGTTGAATAAGGAGAAGGTAACAGTCAGCTGTCTATCAGGTGCCAGAATCTGACACATAACAAACACACTCAGGTCACTTCACAACAAGTACAAGTATGACTCTGCCACTGTCCATGTGGGTGTGAATGACCTGAGATTCACCTCCCTGGACTAAATGAAAAGAGACATGAAGGAGATCTTGGATTATGTGGACCAGGCAGGTATGACCCTAGCCCTGAGCAGCATCCTACTGTTGCCCAGAATGATACCGCAATACAAGCAGAAAATTATTGACTTCAACAATTGGCTAAGTTTCTGGTGTCATTCTAAGGGGATCCAGTATCTGTCTACTTGGGATGACATGACTGACAGACCTCGATGCTTTGCCACAGATGGCCTGCATCTGTCACCCCTGGGATTTTGAATACTGGCTAAGGCTCTTGCCACCCATATAGTGCCTTTTTAGCTGATGTTCCAAAGACCAAATTACCACCATGACAGCTATAAATAAATGCAATCTGAGGGTAATGCTGCTCAATGCTAGAAGTCTAAATCTCAAGATGCACTTGCTCAAAGCACTCCTCAAAATAGAGAACATCGGCATTTGTGCTGTAATGGAGACCTGGTTTAAAGCAGCAGAAAGCACCCCTACACTACCAGGCTATAACTCATTCCACACCCTTCAGCCTCAGAACATGGACTGAAGCTCCAAAGGCAGTGGTGTATCCATATTCCTAAAGGATATGCACACCTAGTAGCCCACCATAATACATCTGAGATACTTCAGGTACAACTAAGATTGGGTAAAATGGTGATTCAGGTTGTAGCCTGCTATAGTTCCCCAACCATGTCCTAAGACACTCACTCCACATTCCTTAACACCCTGGAAATGATTAGGTTCCAGCCCAACACTCTCATACTAGGTGACTTCAACTACCCCTCCATCAACTGGGAAAACTACTCATGCACCAGTACACTGGCCCAGCACTTCCTAGAATTAATTTATTTATTATTTATTTATTTTATATTTGTTTAATGGGATAGTCTGACTGGATACTTGTCCATTTTCAGTGGAGATTCAGGGAGAATAGCTCCAAAAAGACATTCAACAACTGATACATTTTTACAGTTTAAAACACAAAATATAACACAGATAAAAGGATTTTTACACAGATGTAAACAAACACAAAAACAAATACACAAACAAATTATTACATTTTTACTCAGATGGAAAATTCTAGACAGTGTTTTTAAGAATGATAGGGTACTGAATGCCTAGTAGGCAACCTGGTAGTAGATCCAAGGATATCATATGATCTATAAGTTAAACAATAAAGTGTAGGCAGAAGTCCTCCATGTGCACACGAGTGATGGTTAGAGTTAGTCTGGATTAGGACAAGGACATAGCCATCATTTTTTTAAAGTACTGCATCAGACTTTTCTCGAATTGAAGTAGACAGAGTTCAGATGTAAGATTAGCAGGAAGAGAATTCCAAGTTTGCCAACAGGATTAGCAAACAGAGATATACTGGCTGTGTTGTTGGATTTGAGAGTTTGAACTAGTTGTCTTTCAGATGAACGAAGTGCGCTAAGGTTACTGTAGGGGGTGATGAGGTTTTTAAGTGAAGGTCTATTATCTGGTTGGTACGGGATCTTGTGTGTAACTATTAGTTGGTTAACCTGAAGTAGGTTAGGCAGTTCAAGCCATCTTAGTAGATTTAGGTTATGACAGTGATGAGTTCTGTAGGCTGCATCAGTAGCAAATCTAGCGATGTGATTGCAGCTGCTAGAAAGTTCATTAAGGTCAGTTTTGCTGAGGTTTGTAAATAGAGGGGAAGCATAGAGGAGTGTGGAGAGTAGATGTGTACGAGCAATTACAGTTCTGGCTAATGGCGTTAGGAAGGGCTTGATCCTATATAGTGAGCCAAGTTTTTTATTAACTGTTTTAATAGTTTTATTGATATGCAGATCAAACTTAAGGTTATTATCTAGTATAACTCCTAACCGTTTGGTTGAGAAATCTGGAGAAATAATGGTGCCGTTGTTGGATTTTAATGTAAAGGTTATAGGGGCAGACCTGTGAGTGGGGGAGAAAAGCAGCAGTTTGGTTTTATTAGGATTTAACATGAGACGATGGTTAAGGAGCCAAGTTTCAATTGTGTTAAAAGTATTTTGGGATAAAATCTGCAACTCTGTAGGTGAAGTGTCAGAGCATACTAAAGTGGAGTCCTCCGCATATTGAATGCATGTTGCATTTGGGATGACCTTATACAAATCATTGATGAAAATGGAAAATAATAGTGGACCTAGTATGGAGCTTTGGGGTACTCCGAGGGTGATGGGTAAAAGGATGAATAGTTTGCTCTGCCATAGGACAACCTGTTGTCTACCATTGGATGGCCTGGTCCTCTAGGGAGATGGATTTCAAAGTGTTTATGAGTATTTGGTGGTTTACCATATCAAAGGCTTTTGAAATATTGAAAAAGATAGCAGAGGAAAGTTTATTATTGTTTCAGTGTTGGTTAATGACATTAGAGAAGGACTGGAGGGCTGAGGTTGTACTATGGAATGGTCTAAAGCCATGTTGGGTGTTGACTAGAAGATTATTATGGATAAGATAGTTCAGGGGTTGATTGTGGATGCATTTCTCCATAATTTTAGCCAAGGGTGACAGAATTGTTATGGGTCTATAGTTTGAAAGTTCAGTAGAGCTGCCCCCTTTATGGAGTGGGATGACACGGGATATCTTCCAGATGGAGGGAATGGACACTTCAGTTATAGTTCTATTGATCAGGATAGTAATGGGGTATGCTATGGCATCTGCATCTTTTTGTAGATATTCTGCAGAGAGGAGATCAGCCGACAGGGTGGTAGGCTTTAGTTTTTTAATTAATTTTCAAACCAAAGATGTGCAAACTGGCTTGAAGTTAAAGGGGAGTTGGGAGCAGGGTGTAGTGGCCAGAGAATATGGGAATCCAGGAGATAATTGGTTAGCTAGGTTCTGAATGGTTGTTGTAAAGAAGCTGTTAAAGGTATTGGAAATTTCTGCTGTGGTTTTTTGGTTAGAATCCAAGGGGATAGGAGTGGAGGACTGTCCTGGACTAAGGAGTTTGTTTACACCTACCCAAAACCTTTTGGCTTGCTTTGGTGCTTTTCTTGTCTTATGTGGTGGATTTTTTTGTTTCATGTCTTAGCTGTCTGTATCTAAGTTGATCTATGGGGTTTTTTGTGGTCCTTGAAGTGGCCCAAGCCCTATTTCTAATTAGCATTTTATGTCTGGTTTCTTTTGAGAGTCAAAGAGCAACTTTTGTTTTGGTTCTAATAGTCTGTGCTGGTGCATGGGTGTCAAGGATGGATAGGAATTTGGTATTAAAGTGATTTACTGCTTCTTCAAGTGGTAATTGTTTCAGAACTGACCAATTGCAAGATTTGAGTTCATTTTGGAAATTTGTGCAGTTGAAATTCTTATTGTTCCTTATTGTTTTAAAAATGGGCTGGTTGTGGATATCAGCTTTTTGCCTGATTAAATAGGTGAGGAGGTGATCACTTACATCATCAGGCAAGGTCCCACTCTTGTATTTGAGGGGATGGGTGTTAACAAGAATCCAATCCAGAATACTTGCTTTATTGTTGGGTTTACTGATCCTAGTGGGGGAGGATATGACCTGTGAAAATCCATAAAGGTTTATGTGGTGAGTGGGGGTTTCTGAGGAACACATGTTCCAGTCTATGTTGAAGTCCCCGAGTACAATGGTTTCTTGGGGGTAATTGCTGGATAACCAATGCAGGATATCTTCAATGGTATTTATGTTATTGCCCGGGGGAATATACACACAGACGAGTTTTATACATTTGTTCTTATTAATGTGGAACTTAATGATAAGAATTTCAGCATTGCCAAACAGGGATGTTTGCAGGGTATTATTGGACACTTCAAGCATGGATTTGTACAGAACAGGCACCCACCTCCCTTACTATTGGATCGATCAAGCCTTAGGATGTTATAGCCTGGTGGCATAACTTCTTTATCTGAAGTAGGTTTTAGCCAGGTTTTAGTAAGACATAGTATGTCTGGGATAGAGCATCTAAGAGGGCATGTAGGTGTTGAATCTTATTGTTTACATTTCTGATATTCAGGTGACTGATCAAGAGTGAGTTTGGATGTTTGTTTAAGATTTGTGTAGTAGTGGGACAGTTAGTAAAGGACCAAGAGCCAGTGGATGAGGATGGGCCAGGATTTGGGTGGATATCTCCATCCATTGTCAAGTTGCATTGTAATCTGATTGTGAGCTTCCAGATTTTAATTAATAGACTTTGGTATCATGTGGTTTTAGGGTTGGCATAGCTTGTTCTTATGGGATGCTGATACCTAGTAAGAAAGGAGTTAGATGGGAGGGGATGTATTAAGTGTACAAGCTTGTGTGGAGCTATAAAAGTGGAGGTTTGGCCTTTTGGGTAGTAGAAACTTGGGTATGAATTATATTCAAAGGCAGTAAGATTATATGGGACAAGCAGAAAGGGTAAAAGAAAGTACAGTGGTAGTATTTTATGTGGTTTTGTTGCAAGTAACATTGGGATTCTTGAGGATGACTTGTCACCAGTTTAAACTTTTTAAGATAGGATAGAAAGGTTAAGTACTGGAGAGCCTGTTGACTTGGTTATAGCTGATTGGTTGAAGAAAGAGGGTTTGTGGTTGTAGCACTATATATTTAGCACCACTGGGGGTGGGTGGAATTTGGAGGCAGGGTGAGGTGCGGAGCAAGCCCGAGCGCAGTGAGGGCGAGCGGAGCAGGGCCAAACCAAACCACGAGGTAGTAAGGGTCTGTGTATACTGCGTGAGTGCACTGGAGCTAAAAGTAGGTTCTTTCTTACTTTCTATTAGGTTCCTCTCCTCCTTTTTATAACAATTTGTCTAAAGAGTTGCATTTGTTACGTTCTATAGTTTTATGTTTATGAGAGTAAATTTCACTTTTATCCCCGGTAAGACACTTAGCGTTCAAAAGCTCACACGTAAAGCGTTAAGCTTTCTTGAGCAGTTTTCCACTGAGGTACTCTTTAATGCATAGTAAGGGACTTAGTAAGCCAAATCAGGTAATAAATGTTTTGTGAGATGTCACGGACCTCATCGGGGTATGTATAAATGTCAGGCTTGTCGTTGGTGTCATTACATACATTTCCTTTTTAGATGTGGATCTAAGTAAGAACCGTGAAACATTCTCTTTCAACTCTAAAATATTTAGGAAATCTACCTACTCTAATTCCTTCCTACATTTTTCAAGTTGCCATCCCCATTTTCAGAAAAAGGGAGTAGTCAAGGGACAACTTGTGCGAGCTGCAAGGATGGTGTCCCTTGATTCTGACTTCAATGAAGAGTGTCTCTTTCTGAAAAGTTTGTTCTTGAAACGAGGCTATCCAAATAAACTAGTGAATGATTTGATCTTAGAAGTTTCTGTAAAAAGACTTAATGGGCATTTCACACCTTTGTTGAGTAATGAAGTCTATAATGTTAGACCCCAAGTTAACATTATACCTGCAACTCCTTGCACCCCAATCGAAGAAATCTTTATCAGGATTGATGAGGAAAGAATAGGTGATTCTACAATTTCAAAAAAATTTCTTGACAAGAATAAAGTATTTCTGAGTTTTATTACCACCTTCTCTACTGACACCCACATTTTAAGATCTATTTTGACTAAGAATTGGAGTTTTTTATTTGATGATGCTAACATTAGACAGCAGGTAGGGGATGGTCCTAGAATAGTCTTTAGAAAGGGCTTAAATTTGAAAAATATGATTGAGGAGGCCCATGTGATATGTCACGGACCTCATCGGGGTATGTATAAATGTCAGGCTTGTCGTTGGTGTCATTACATACAAGTGGGTAGTAAATTTACCATTAGAGGGAAGACCTATGACATCAAGGATAAATTTAATTGTAATACTAAGGGATTAGTGTATTTGGCTACGTGCTCAAAATGCCCAGCTTTTTATGTGGGTAAGACCAAGAGGCCATTTAAGAACAGGATTTATGAGCACATTTATGCGATAGATAAATTGAATTTCAACAATGCACTAGCTAGACATATTAACACTTTCCCCGAACATGAATTCAGGTTTTTAGGCATTGAGAAAAATTATGAGAATTTGAGAGGGGGACCTATGGATTTAAAAATTGAAGAAAGGGAATTAATTTGGCAACTTAGATTAAATGCCCTTTCCACCAAATGACTCTGTATCTATTAAAAGTATTTTAAAACTGAAGGCTTTAGTGAGATGATTCTCATGTTTTGATATCAACATATATATGTTCATTTATTGCATTTTGTCTATGGCATGTATTACCATTTGGTTTGATTTTAAATAGGTTTATTATAACATGTATATTTGTATTTTTGAGGTTTGGTTCTTTAATAGGAGGCTTGGTCTTTAAAGGAAATGATGTCATTCTAGTTAACTGTTTTATACTTAAATATGAGCACATTTGTAATTTGTATTGTCTGATGAAGTTTACTTAATGCAGTAAACGAAAGCGCTAACTTTAACTTTTACATTTGTTGTTTAGTGTGGTTTTTTTCCTCCTTTCGTGATTTTTAATAAATGTTTTGTAAGATATTGATTGGAATGGAGCTATTAGTGCTTCAGACCCTGAAAAATCTAAAATGGTGCCAGCCACAGATAATATTTATTAACGTTGGGATTGACTTAAGGTAATAAACAGGGAAGGGGAGGGGGAAACAAGAGTGTGGGCTGGGAGTTATTTTTTACTGCTATTCATGAACCAATATCCAGGCAAAGATAAGTTTGTGTTTAAGAAAAACAATTAAACTTGACCAAGAACTGCTGTGAATCTGTAAGTCATTTCTTAACAATTTATCAGGTGGAAAAACAGCATAACCTTGTATCTGTAGGCTACTGTGCTCACAATTAAATTAAAACACACAGTATTTGATCATTTATGGATACTACTTGCTAACAGAAGGGAATAAAAGAGACATGTAAGATGAGTGTGTGTGTCTGTGTGTGTGTGTGTGGGGGGGGGGGGGCTGCTTATAAGCCAAATCACAATGCTCTCCAGAGGATAATGAATATTAACTCAACCAGGTAGACACATACACAAAGTTAACTTTAGCTGTTTGTGTTTGCAGACATTTCAAACCCGGACTGCACTTTTTATATAACAGTGTATCCACTGGTCGGGTTAAAGATAAAGTTGTTATTGCAGATGATTACCTAGAGTGGTGTTATGTCTAGAAAAGAAGAGTACAGAGAGGAGTGAGCACTGTTGAGATGGTAAAGGTATATTATAAAAACAACAAAACAAACTGTGTACAGGAAAATATGTATTGAATCAACTACTAGTATATCCAAATACTGAGCCAATTGGATAACACATTAGTGAGAAGGGACCTCAGCTGACAGCTATGCAGTCACAAATAAAAATATAGCAAGCAGCACTCTGTTCTGGGTCTCTTATGTGAATCTATGCACCACTTATACCACAATTATATAGATATAATTAGACAGCAGTATGAGCTGTCTACGCACAACACATATACAGGAATACTATTAGATGACAAGGTGCAACTATGCAAATAGCACATACTAATATACTAAACAACTTGGTGAAGACAAACACATGCTAGCATGCCATAGTAACCTCCAGTAATACAGCATAAATCATATTAGATGTCTGTGGAACACAATTCAACATAAATAAGCATAAACAGTTGTAAAACACTTAATGGGGAGACACTGAGCTCCTCATGGGGCCTGTAGCAGGGTGGTTGTAGTTGTAGGTAGTGCTGCCACAAGTAATATTTGTTAACTTTGGGATTGGCTTAAGGTAATAAACAGGAAAGGGGAGGGGCAAAGAAGAGTGTGGGCTGGGAGTTCATTTGTACTGCTATTAATGAACCAAGATCCAGGCAAAGACAAGTTTGTGTTTAAGAAAAAAAATCAAAATTGACCAAGAACTGCTATGAAGCTATGTCATTTCTTAACAATTTATCAGGTGGAAAAACAGCATAACCTTGTTCAATTTATCAATTCCAATACACTAGACCAGCTCATTCTTACCCCCACTAGAGGAAGAAACATCCTAGACCTGGTTATTACTAACATGGGCAACCATTGTTCTACTCCAATAGTCATTCCCTCCCTGGTTAAATCTGACCACAAACTAATCACCATGGAAATCTACATCTCATCCACACCCTCCGCAAAGGCAACCACAATGAAAATCTTCTCCAAAGCTGACTTTGGGCTCCTAAAAACAGAGGTGGATAACTTCACAGCACCCATGTCAATGGAAATAAGATGCATGACTGCTGAATCATACACTAATGCACTATACGAACACATACATAAATGCATGGAGCTAGCTATACCCAACAGAACCAAGATGCTCTCCTCCAAAAAAAGAAAGCCAGTCTAGTGGTCCCCTGCCATTAATAAATTCTACAACAGAAGGAAGAAACTGTTGCAGAAAAAGGTGAAGTCCCAAGACTGGAAAAACTCCCTTATTAGCCTCAACAAAAAGTTGAGATCCCTCATCAAAACCTTTAAAACCAGCTATGAAGGCAGAATTGTGGCAGACACTAAAAACAACAACAAAGCCTTCTATAGTTATATCAAGAATCTTCACAGCAATACCCAGGTTTGCACTGGGTTACTGCACAATTTTACCTCCTATACTGAGCCAACAGATATTGCCAACATACTGGCCAGCAGATTCAGTGCCAGCTTTACCCCTCTCTCTCCCCTAAAGGACCAATCACAATACTGGAAGAATGTCACACACCCAGCATTACTGCAGCACAGGTTAAAGCTGCATTGTCCAAGGCCAAGAATACAGCTTCCATGGGACCTGACAATGTCCCTGGATGTGTTCTACATGGAACTACAAAGTGAACTGGCACCACATCTGTGTGCCCTGTTCAATCACGGCCTCACCTCAGGCTTTGTCCCTACCAAATGGCGCACTGCTACAGTCATCCCTCTCCATAAAGGGGGAGCAACTACAAACCCTGAGAATTATTGCCCCATTGGCCTGATGAGTCCATGTAAGGCTATGGAACACATCATCATGGACCTGATTAACAAGGATAAAGGGAATCTCCAAACTCAAGATCCCATACAATTTGGTTTTCTGAAAGGTAGATAATGCCTGCTCAACCTGGTTGACTTCTTTGAGTCAGTCTCCAGAGCTGTGGATAAGGGCAAGACAGTTCATACAGCCTTCCTCAATTCCCTACTCAGGAATTATTGATAAACTCACCAAACCAGGCATCAACCCCTATATCACTAGGTGGGTTGTAAATTGGCTCACAGATAGAACCCACAGTGTGAAAGTAGCAGACTACAGGGATCTGTCCTGGGTTCTCTCCTGTTTGGCATCTACTACTCAGAAGTCCAGGTCAACATGGAGGGACACTGGCTGACCAAGTTCACAGATGATTGCAAGCTGGGAGCCAGTATTAACTCCCCATGTGATGTAGACATCCTACAGAAAGGCCTCACTGAGACCAATGACTTGTGGTGAAACCATGGCCTGAAGCTTAATGCCAAAAAATGTGTCATCATCCCCTTTGGGAAAAACTCAGTTCCCACTAATTACCACATTGATGGGAGCCCACTGAGCATGGAAGGCATTATAAGAGATCTGGGGACACAGGTTGACAGCAATCTCTCCTTCGACCACCACATTGCCACTGTGGTCAGAAAGTCCTACTATGTGGCACAACTCATTACCAAGGGTTTTGCATCCAGGAAGAAAGAGGTCATCATCTCTCTCTACTCTTCCCTTATTAGACCAGTCATCAAGTATAATGCACCGTTTGGCATGTACCTCACTAGACACATGCAACAGCTGGAAAGGCCACAAAAGTACCTCATGAAGAGGCTCCTAGGCCTTAAACACATGTCGTACATGGACAGACTAAAAAAAAACTCCACCTATTCTCTATCTCATATAGTCTACTAAGAGGCAATCTCTGCTTGACTTACAAAGCCATGTCTGACCCAGCTCTGTTAGAAATGCTACAGCTAAAGAAATTCCAATCTCTCTGCAACACACACTCCAGAGACCTCAACCTCATTACCACAATCAACAGAACATGCTGGAATGACAGGTTCATAACCCAGAGACTGCCCATGCTCTGGAATAGACTTTCCATACATGACAAACAGAGCACCTCATTGGCCCTCTTCAAGAGAAATCTTGATAAGTGGATGGGAAATAGAAAGTTCACCCCAGGGATCACTGCAGTGGCTCTACTTGATAGAAGCACTGGGAACTAAAGTCAGGCAGAACAATGCCAGGGCACTTCTATGGGTTAGGTTTGTAAAGGCGTCAGGGCCAGTAGCCTAGTACACACCTAAGAAACATATGCACTTGTGAACCTGAAGTCTACAGGGAAGTGGTTGAATTTTGTTTGGCAGTCTTCTATATATTAAATGGCAAAACAGAGCATGCATAAATTTCATGGCCTTTCATCACACACTTGTTTGGTACACCTGCTGGCTATACTTAACAGTAAAAATGCACTCTTTTCTAAAATGTTTTAATTTTGTTCATGTAGGAGGAAATGTGATATATGGAAAAGAGCACTTGTGCCATTTACCATCAACCTCAACTAACATTTGCCCTGTTTTTCTATATGGGATAATGCATCAACTGTTTCCATCTCGCCAAAATAAATGCCACTCTTCTGCCTTCTTCATTTGTCATGCCTGACTGTTGTTGGTCATCTCTGTCATGGAGCTTTTACCTTTATGTGCTGTGCCTTCAAATGTATCTCTTTGGTCAAAATGCCAACTGTGTGAATGTGACACTTCTCAACGCCTAGCACAAGAAATCTGGACAAAGCCTAAAATAAGTGGAGACAAAGGCCCAGCAATAAGGACATATTTTAAATATTACTCTTATAAAGTTAGAAAGTTGCTAGAATAACATGATTTATGTAAGCATGCATTTTCTAAAGAATATAAAATTTGAAACTCAAGTGTATGTCATTAGTGACATCAATCTTCTGTGATTTGCAAGAAAACCATAAATTGTATGACGAAAAAAAAATATATAGGAGGCAAAAATCTAGATATTTGAGAGGCACAATGTATGTATGAGTGTAATTTGACTCCTAGATTGTCTGTGTCATGTTATTCTCTTCAAGTCACCTCATACACTGCTTCATTTGATGTTATTAGCATTTATACTTTCATCAAGAGATTACTATTATTATATTTTAGTTGACTTTTAGTATTCCTAATCAGGTAATACAGCTGCATTTGTGTTTTAGTGCTTTTACTGCTGTAACGTGTGTTTAAATTGCGGCATGGTTATTCTTCCTTTTTATTGATTTGTTTTTACTATTTTTTAATAGTTTCTTAGGTTCATAGAAGATTATTAAGCTAACGGCTCAAGAGGATTTACAAGCCTAGCCTGTTTTATCCAGATTTTACCCAATTTTCTTTCCCTAGGGGAAAGATAAGGGTCAGCAAGCAGGATTTTGACAATTTTTTACAGACTGCCTCTGTCCATAAGGGACAAGGGCACCACCCCAACAGTGATTTTTGTGATCACCCATCTATTTTTCCAGATTAAGCTTGAAGCTGGTCAGGGAGGGTCTCTGCTTTACATGAATAAGAAGCCTATTCCAGAGAAGGGGCAATCTCTGGGACACATATCTGTGTCTCCAGTATGATCTATTCATGTCAACGATCAGGTTTGGATCTTCAGAAAGTCAAACTTCATATGGTCAAGACCCTATGCGCACTTTTCTGAAAAGTCAAAAAAAAAAATGACAAACCTTTGTATTTTTGCAGGGGACAAGCCCCCCTGCACCCCAACTCTGAGATCACATTACAGTGGGGAAAGGGGTAAATTCTCCAATCCCCACTTTGCTGTGCTGCCCATAGAAATGATTCAACTTTTTTGAAAGTTTAACATATCATCTCAAGCATATGAAGTTTGACTTTCCAAAGAGTTGAACTTCTAAAGGGGACTTCATGTACACATGAAGTGCAAATATCAAAACAAGATAAATTCCAAAACCAGTAGAGACCCAGCAAATGTAGATAAAAAATCCCAAGAAGAAGGTAACAACAACAGGAACAAAATGACACCAACAGTTGTCGAAATAATCACAAAATCAATTTAATACACACCAAAAACGTAAGCGCTTTCACAGAACAGGGTCTGCTTCCTCAGACGTTAACATTACTGAACAAGCATCTCATATATATATATATATATATATATATATATATATATATATATATATATATATATACAGAGCACTAAGTCATTGGGCTCATCAATCAATTAAAATCACTATAGTAACTAAACACATTAAAACAGGGTGTGCCTATAAACTCCTAAAACACAACACTAAGAGCTGTTTAAAACCAAACCTTAAAATGAAATGCTACATTATCAAAAGTGTAGAATAATAAAATAAATAGTTGTAGAAAATAACAAAGCAGCATGTGATACATCCACCTACCTCAACTTTCTAGCCTTATGTACAGGTTTAAGGGGCACACTCTCATTAAGCCCACTCCCTCTGTGTGCTCCTGAGTATCCATCTAACTTCCAAGTTTTCAGTGTTGTTCTTGAGATCTCCCAACCTCATACTCTCCTTTTGGACCTGCAATATTTGGAAACAAAAACTGTGTGTTGTTCCTGCACTTATTACATGCTTTGCTAGAGCACTACCATCCCTGCGGGTGTTTATACAATATATATGATCCCGTATTCATTCTTTAAGGGTTCTATTAGTTTTTCCTACATAAAAGGAAACACATTGTGTGCAGTAAGCTACATATACTATGTTTTTAGTATCACAGGATCCAGTACATCTCAATTCCCATAAGTACCCTGTGTCTGGATGTCAAAAAAAATCTTGATTCATCAACATATTCACACTGGGCACAACGGCCACAGCGCTTAGAGCCCAAGTGCGGTAAGGAAGTCTCTTGTTTGTTTTGGTTGGGGTAACGTAGTTGTTGTTTTAAGGACGTCTGGTTCCGATATACAAACTTTGGACTGTTACCTACAACTTGTCTAATAAGATCATCTACTAATAGAATATGCCAATTCTGTATGATCAAATTCTCTACTACTTGTGTATTAGTACTATATGGAAGTACTATGGACAAATACGAAGAGTTCATCTTGTTCATTTCTCTTCCAGTGGTCCTAGCTGAATAATATGGCTTGGCTCGATCCATTCTCTCACTACGAACTTTATCAAAGTTTCTGTTTATCTCAGATAATTCATACCCTCTATTCATCAGGTCATCTTTTAACCTATCAAGCCTGTCACTTAGTAGTGACTCATTACAACATAATCTGGAGACCCTCATGGCCTGTCCCCTCACAATGTTCCTAAAAACTGATGGATTATGCATGCTATTTCTATGCAAAAATGATGGTTTATAGCATGGTTTCCTGTATATTTTGGTTTGACAAACCTGATTATCAACATAAACATTAACATCCAGGTAGTTGATACTGGTACGGGAGACATTGATGGTAAATTTTAAAAAAGTATTGGAATCATTGATATACTCATGGAACCTATGTAACATATCCTCCTCTCCTCTCCACAGGGGAAAGAGGTCATCCAATAAGTTCCTGTAAAATATAATGTATGGATTATCCATTACATGCTCAAATTCCAATGCCACCATGACTAGGTTGGCATAGGAGTTGGTGCAGCTCGTACCCATCATCACCCCTGTGTTTTGTTTATAACACTTGTCCTGGAATAAGAAAATGTTATTCTCCAGGACCATTTCCATCAACATACACAGAAAATCTGCCTTACGTACATCCATGGTATCCATCAACAACACTGTTCTTACCATATCTATACCCTTATCTTTGGGTATGCCTGTAAAAAGGGCCACCACATCTAGAGTAACAAATAAAACATGATCTAGCTGAAAATCATCAGTATGGGTAGACTCAAGCAAATTGACCAGAAACTGTTGAGTATCTTGTAATACATGACTGTACTTAACAAGTACTCGCTTGAGCTCTTTATCCAAATACAATGAAATTAGCTCAGTGAGCCAGCCTGCCACCGCTACGATCGGTCTAAACTTGGGTGTTATAGGATCCTTATGTATTTTAGGAAGTCCATGCAGGCATGGGATAAGTGGATGTTCAACTGTGCAAAATCTAAATAACTCATCTGTCATGAGACCTAAATGTACACTCTTGTAAAGTAACATTTACATGCCATTGAATGTTAGTCACAATATCAGAAGACACTTCTGAATAAGCTGTATCATCAAACATTTCAAACATAGTTTGTTTATAATAAGAAGAGACCATCACTACAACTGGACCTCCCTTGTCAGAAGGTCATATTACAATATTGTCATTCATGCATAACTGTTTAAGTGAAGATCTTTCATCAAATGTCATATTATGCTCATTTCAAAATGAGGTAAAATACATATCATCATAAATCGATTTTCACATGCTTTCAGGAAAATATCTAAGTTAGGTGGTAAACGTGGACAACAAAGACTCTTTCTCTTAAATTCAAATGTGTGTTCAGAGTCAGTGTCTTTGTACATCGTTTTCAAAGCTAAATTTCGAACAAATAGTCTAATCGCTAGCAGAGCATCACTAATGTCCATACATTTAGTAGGAATAAAATTCAAACCTTTATTAAGTATGGCAGCCTCTGCTTCAGTTAATTCATGACCAGAGATGTTCCAAACTAAAGTTCCTGATTCCACATCCTTTTCACGGTTCGTGTTTGCATTAGGGCAGGAGCCTCCTTCCTTTTCTGCCCTCGTTCTCCTTCTGTATCGTTCGACCTCTTTCTCCCCGGGCGTATGGGTAGAGGAAGCATAGGAAAAACCTGTGGGTGTAGTTTCTCCAAATGAATCTTCCATCTGACTACCTCATTATTCAATAGAGCTCACTCCTGGTTTCCTCTCAGATGCTCTGCTTCTGTTTCCTCCATCGGTGTCGAATACACAAAACTAATATTCGGTGGTGAAGCAATGTTAGTTTCGACTATATGACCATTACTTCCCTCTATTTCTGAGGTTTCAGTCACTTCCGTGCCAATGGAACTAATATGGCTCCCCTGTTGTTGTCTCGATTGATTATTGGACCTCGAGTTCCTGTTCTTCTGTGGATAGGCTGGTTCATTAGGTGTAGTCCCTTCATTGGTTCCCCGCCTTTTGACTGCATTCTCTGATCTCATCGCTCTCAGTATTGTATTTCTTGGCCAAGTGAAGACCTGTTGGTTCTCAAAGTCATTAATGTCTCTTGTTAACTTATGTTTTTTATATTCCAACAATCTCTTCTCATATCTCATGACTTTATCAATAGTATCATTCATACACAGTTTAGAACAGTTTTCACCATCCATCGCTAATAACTCTTATTGTTTATTGGTAATGTTGTTCCTCAGTTCATATTCAATGGGCTAAAAATATTCTAGCAACAGCCCGATATAGGCTTTACTAGTATTGATGTTAATCTGTTGCCACTTGACTAATAAATCCGGATATGTCTCTCCATAAGTGGACATCGTTAATACCCTAAGCCCATGTGGAATAACATTAAAGTCTAGACAGGCTTCAAGATGATATCTTTGACATTGAAGCCATGAAATCCTGAGGCAATGCAGCAATTGCCTCACGTACAAAGACAACCCTCTCCTCCTACCTACTAACACATCCACTTGTGAGAGATGAACGTACATAGGCAAACTAGAAGCCATGCTCTCTCAAACCAAGACTGGGCTTGTCAGTCAAGAGGACAAGGTTAACACACACTACACACCTCATAAAACACATAGCACCCCAGATCACACACCACCACACCTCTCACATAGTAACACAAAACATACATCCACTTTTGTGGAGGTTCCCAATAAAAATCTGCCCAAACAGCAAAGACCTCCGAGGCAAAAATACAAGCAAGCATCTCACCCAAACACAACCCCCCAAGACACATAGCCCACATACACAGTGTGCCACTCAACCTAAGCCACTATGGCAAAACAGTCTACCCAATACACTAATCATAGGTGACTCAATAGTAAGGCACACTGATGTCCCACTCTGTAGGTTAAATAAGGAGAAAGTTACGGTCAGATACCTGTCGGGTGCCTGGATTCGCCACATAATGCATGCACTTGGGTCTCTCCACAACAAGTACAAGTATGACTTGGTCATTGTCCATGCTGGTGTTAACAACATAAGATGTACCTCCCTGGACTACATGAAAAGAGACATGGAGGAGCTCTCAGATCTTGTAGCCCAAGTAGGTATGACCCTAGCCCTGAGTAGCATACTACCGTTGCATAGAATGATACCACAGTACAAGCAGAAAATGATTGACTTGAACAATTGGCTAAGTTTCTGGTGTCATTCAAAGGGGATCCAGTATCTGTCTGCCTGGGATGACATGATCGACAGACCTCGATGCTTTGCCAGACATGACCTGCATCTGTCATTCCTGGGATTCCGGATACTGGCAAAGGCTCTTGCCACCCCTACAGTGCCTTTTTTAGGTAATGCCCTGAAGATAAATTAACCACCATAACAACTGCAAGCAAACGCAACCTGAGGGTAATGCTACTCAATGCTAGAAGCCTAAATCTCAAAATGCACTTGTTCGAGTCACTCCTAAAACTGGAGAACATCGACAACTGTGCAGTAACAGAGACCTGGTTGAAGGCTCCAGACAGCACCCTAGTACTAGCAGGCTTCATAGCATATCACACCTTTGGCTCCTAAACCTGGACCAAAGCCCAAAAGGAGGTGTGGACCGAAGCCCCAAAGGCAGTGGCGTATCCATCTTCATAAAGGATACGCACACCTGCAGACTGGTTGCCCAGAATAATGTATCAGAGATACTACAGGTACAACTAACACTGGATAAAACTGCAATACAGGTTGTAGCCTGCTATAGATCCCTCACAATGTCCCAGGACTCCCACTCCACATTCCTGAACACTCTGGAAAGCATTATGGTTCAACCCAATACCATTATACTGGGAGACTTTAACAACCCCACCATTATCAACCCCACCATTATCTAGGAAAATTACTCCTACTCCAACTCATTTGCCCAACGATTTCTGGAATTTATTAATTCCAACGCCCTGGACCAACTCATTCTCACCCTTACCAGAGGTAGAAACATTCTCGATCTGGTCATTACAAACAAGGGAGACCACTGCTCTACACCAGTGATCAACTCCTCCCTGGTCAGATCTGATCATAAGTTAATCACAGTCAATATCCAAATCCCACCCTCACTCCCCCCCCATGAAGGAAACCACAGTGAAAAACTTCTCCAAAGCCAATTTTGGGCTTCTAAAGACAGAAGCGTCAAACTTCATGTCATCCACGCAAATGGGGAAAGGATGTATGGCCACTGAATCATACACCAAGGAGCTGTATGAGCATCTACACAAGTGCATGGATCAGGCCATACTGAACAGAACCAAGATCATGTTCTCCAAAAAAAGAAAGCCAATCTGGTGGTCCCTTGCCATTACCTGCATAACAATACGCAGGGGTGCTCTGAGTTACTGCACAACAGCACCACTTAAACTGAACCAACAGATATTGCCAACATCTTGGCCGACAGGTTTAGTGCAAACTTTACTCCTCCCCTCAGCCCCAAAAGGGCCCATCCCAATACCCAAGGAATGCAAAATGTCTAATATCATGGCTGCTAAGGTAGAAGCTGCACTATCCAAAGCCAAAAATACAGCTTCCATGGGACCTGATAATATACCTGGCTGCATGCTACATGAATTACAAAGGGAACTGGCACCTCACCTAAGTGCCCTGTTCAACCACAGCCTCGCTTCAGGCTTTGTTCCTACCAAATGGTGCACAACTATGGTCATTCCACTCCACAAAGGGGAGCAACTACTGACCCAGGAAACTAATGTCCCATCAGCCTGATGAGCCTAATCTGTTAGGCCATGGAGCGTATCATTATGGACCTCATAAATGAGGATATTGGGAACATTCAAAACCTGGACCCCTCGCAGTTTGGGTTTGTGAAGGGATCATGTCTGCTCAACCTGACAGACTTCTTCAAATCTGTCACCAGAGCAGTCGATGAAGGCAAGGCAGTCCACGCAGCCTACCTCGATCTGGCCAAGGCCTTTGACACTATCCTCCACTCAGGGATCATTGACAGACTCACCAACCTAGGCATTAATCCCTACATCATAAGATGGGTTGCCAACTGGCTCATGGACAGAACCCACACTGTGAAATTAGCAGACTCCAAATCTGACTACCAGGCAGTCACAAGTGGAGTCCCACAAGGGTCTGTCCTGGGTCCTCTCCTGTTAGGTATATACTTCTCTGAAGTTCAGGCTAACACCAAAGGACTCTGGTTGACCAAGTTTCAAGATGATTGCAAACTGGGAGCCATTATGGACTCTCAAGCTGACTTCAACATCTATAAAAAGGCTTCATATACACTAACGACGGGTGCCAGAACCATGGTCTTAAGCTCAATGCTAAAAAGTGCATTGTTATCCAATTTGGGAAAAACACGTTGCACACGAACTACCACATCGACAGTAGCCCTCTCAACTCCAAAGTTGTGATAAGAGATCTAGGGACACAAGGAGATAATAACCACTCCTTTGGCATCCACGTGGCCACTATAGTTAGGAAGTCCTTCTATGTGGCACACCTCATTATTAAAGGGTTCTCATCCAGGAAGAAAGAAGTCATAATTCCTCTCTACTCATCCCTCATTAGACCCATTACAGAGTATAATGCCCTATTTGGCATGTACCTCACTAGACACCTGCAACGACTTGAAAGGCCACAGAAATTCCTCACAAAGACGATCTTAGGACTCAAACACATGCCCTATGCAGACAGACTCAAAAGAACTACAGCTATACTCCATCTCATATCGCCTACTTAGAGGCAGTCTCTGCTTGGCATACAAAACTATGTCTGACCCAGTGTTGCTAGACATGCTTCACCTGAAAAGACTTAATCCCTCTACACCACATGGTCCAAGGGCCTCAACCTCAATGCCACAATAAACAGAATTTGCTGGAGTGACAGGTTCCTAACCCAGAGACTACCATACTCAGGAATAAACTCCTCATTCATGTCAAGCAGAGCACTTCACTAGCCCTCTTCAAGAGAAGTCATGATGAGTGGATAGGTGATAGGAAATTCACCCCGGGGATCATTTCAACTGCCTTGCTTGAGAGGGCCACAAGGAGCTAACGTCCTGCAAAAGGACGACTGGGTATTTTATTGGGCTAGACTTGTGTTGGCTCCAGGGCCATTAGCCTAGTACTCATCTAAGAACCTATGAACTACGGGCTTGTGAAGTAGATCCATAGATGCACACACACACATATATATATTTATATATCTTTGTATATAGATATATAAACATAAACAATAGTTTGATGTTTAACACTATATTCTACATTTCATTAAATACAGACTTCTATGATTGCTCATACTGTGGCTCTGTCTTCATGGAATATTTCAGCACACACACACACACACACACACACACACACACACACACACACACACACACACACACACACACACACACACACACGTGCGCACATTGATGCTGTCACTAAGAAACATTGAAATTAGTCATTAAAAGAAGTATTTCACTTGCAGTCCTCTTTGTATGTGTCAGGGGTTATGTCAATTCTTCTGGTCTTGACAAGTGTAGGACAGCAAATGAAATTTCCTGTGGATTATCAATGAATTCTGATAATAACAGTAAGTTGTTTGATGACTGTATCAAAGAGTGCACCATGATGATTGTTTTGAGCTAAGCAGTGCTGAATCTTAAATAATTATTTTTCATTGTCAGTGAAAGGAATATTAATTTTGCCTGTGCATGTGAAAAGGGACTCACTAGATAATACAATGTAAACAATTCAGTACAGTCAAACAAATTCACTTTCCACTGAGTGGTTCATAACCAGTAGTGAACCTCCAACTTGGATAAGTACAGAAGAACATTTCCCCATCTGAATGCAACACAGATCCTAAAAACGAATAGTAACAGAAATTTGAGTTTTCTTTTGCAACTGCATTTTAAGTAATCAGTATACTGTAACAGCATACTGCACTTTATAGGTTAAAAGGTTCATAGCTAATTATTAATTTAGCTTCATTCACAGGCCATTTTAAGCCTAGGCAGTTTTCCATTTTGTGCTCAAATAACATATCCTATTTGTTATAAATTGGCCTTATCCATCTCATGGTTGAGAACTGTATATTACCCCTAATGAAAATAACTGGGATTATACCATAGATAATTTCAGGAGACCCATGCATGGGAAAAAGCACTTAGGAGGTCTATATTGAAACATCAAATGCTTAAAACAGTGAACAATGTTTCATAGACCCTTTTTCAGCGAAAGCTGAAAATGTCAACAACACAGAACAGAGATTTCTTTCCTAGGGAAATAAATTGCTGTTCCAACCAAAAAAAAAATTTAAAAACAGTAAACACTTCCAAACACATACACATGTACTTTAACCCTAATTCTAACCCCCCAAAAAGTAAACAGCTGAAAACACATATGCACGTAACTCAACCATACATCTAACGCAAAAAAAAGTAAACATTTTAAAACATATGCACTTACCTTAACCCGCACCCTAACCCTAAGGTCAGTAACTGTTGCACATTTCCGTAAACAGTTCCAAACACATGCACACTTACCTTAACCCTAATTCTACCCCTCCCAAAAACAAAACTAAACAGCTTAAAACACATATGCACTTAACTAAACTGCACATCTAATGCAAAAAAAAAAACAGTAAACACTTTCATACACATGCACTTACCTTAACCCACACCCTAACACTGAGGTCAGTAACTGTTGCACATTTCCGCTTGGGAGTTATTATACCGGACAAGGGACCACACTATAGTGCAGAACATGGCAAAGCAACAAAGCAGTCAAGCGACTTCTTTCCCAGGGAAAGAACTCGCTGAACAGCCGCTTTGCTGTTTTGACTGTTCGCTCATCAGGTGTCGATGAAAACGCATTTGACAAAATGCATTTTTGTCGTTCTAATAGGAACCCCATTTAGGAGCTGCATCTGCCCATTAGTAATACACAGGGTAGTCCTCATGTAAATTTTCTGTTTCCCAGCCAGATATCTATGTTGTACTTGAAAATGGACAGGAATGAACTTTGTTTTATGTGGATGGGGAGTCTGTTTTATGTGGATGGGGTGTCTGTTCCTTAGTAGTGGTATGCTCTGTGACATATACTTGTTCCTCCAAACCATTCTGTCAATGTTGCAGAGGATGTTTAGATCCCTAGACCAAGTATTTCTAACACCATTTGACTTGCTGATGTACAGTAAGTCCATCAGTAATGGGTCAGAGGATGCCTGTTATGACAGAAACACGTCACCTCTAGGCAGTCTGTAGGATGCCACATATAGTGATAGGGCTTTGAGTCAGTCCATGTAGGACATGTTGTTTAGGCCTTGTATCATTCTAGTAAGGTATCTCTGCCGGCATTCCAGTTGTTGCAAGTCCCTGGACAGATACATGCCAAAGGGAGCATTATATTCCATGACTGGCCTAATCAGGGCTAAGTAAAGAGAGGCAATGACATTTCTAGATATAGACAAAGTACCTTTATTTATAAACTATGAAACATAGAAGGACTGTCTTACAACAATAGACAGACAATCAAAAGTTAGGTCACTTTCTGCATAAGTTCCCAAGTCCCAAACAACTGGGTAAACTCTTAGGGGATATTGTCAATAGGGTAGTTCTCTGGGGAAGATGACTTTACAAAGGATACAACAATGCATTTTTTAGCATTTAGTTCAGACTATGATTTTGGCACCAGTTATTTATTTGAGGCCATCCTTCCTGCAGTATGGCTAAGTCATGCTTCATGCTATCTAAGATGTGGTCAGGGATATTATCGGGATCCATCAATGCAGTATTTTTAGCTTTTGGTATCACTTTTTGGACTTGGTCTTGTGTGATAGCTGGAGGTGAGCCAGATTCAGGTATATCTTGAGGAATATATTTTAATTTGTTTCACCAATACAATCGCTGATACATGCAAAGTGGATTGTATCATTCATGCAAGTGCATGGCTCCATTAAAGTTGTAGTTTCCCCATGATGAAACAAAAAAAATCTGTAAGTACAACAGTAAGTGATGACATTTAAACATTGACTGCTACAGTACAATATGTATGTAAAGCAGAATCCATCAGATACAAGTGAAGGACAATATTGCACCTAGAATGATAATGTATGTTATCTGCAAAACATTATATCTATCTGTTTTTCTACTCATTCAAACTTCTAATTTGCTATAGTGCTCATTTCTAAAGCAGTCAAAACTCATTCAAAGTAAAGCAATTTATGTAACAAAGTCATCAGAGACATTTTGACAAAGTTGTAAATATTACACATTGTGGTCTTTGAGAACATAAAATCAGCAAGACAAATCAAATATCTATTTAAATTAAATACTACATGCTGCTAATGGATCAATGTCCGAAATTAAAAACTGATATCAAATCTCTCAAATGTTCCTGCTATCCAAATGAGACACATGAGGATAATATCCAGGACATAGAAACAGGATAACCCATTGGTCCAAGTGGCATCTAAAATGAAAATACCTCCTGGACAATACCGCAAGTACTAATCAGGATAGGAAATTCATAGAATGCTAGCCTCTTTAAAGTTTCAAAAATAAAAATCTAGTAATAGCAGTGACCTTCTCTAACTAATGGCAGACTGTCTGATGCATATGTCTCCACGTCTAAGTAACATGACTTGCCTAAAACATAAATATTTTTTCATCTACACATGTACTCCTGAGCAAAGATTTTGTAAATCAGATATTATTTTTGGCATGACTAGAAATATCATCTTTTTTTTTTTTTTTGCAGTCTACCATGGACATAATGTCATGATAATGAATTACACTGAGAAACAAACCTGCATTTCAGAATCAAAGGGGTTATAGACCTCAAATCCACAGCAAAGGCTTTGATGTCACTAAGCTTTTGTTGTTTTCATATTATTAGCAACTGGCTTGAATAACTGATTTAATGTTAAAGTAGTGGATTACTGTCTCAAGTGTAAAGTCACAGGAAGTCCTTTGGATTGCCACACATTCATTATAACCAGTTAAACTTTGCATAAATGCAATAAATATTATTTTATAATTCATGGCATATTGTTGAGTAATACTCTTTAGATTGTGTAGCACAGATATACACTGCCAAGTCACAACTCATTGCATTGCATCAATAGTTTTCCTTGGTCGGCATTTTTCAAAATGTAAAACATTTGCTTGGATATTTGGACCACCAAAACCTTAATTTATAAAGCAAACACGTGGTTATACAATATAGGAGAAAGGTGAAGAAAAGAAAAGACCATAACAAACACCTTGATTTGACAACTTGCTGTTTTGATGAGTTTTACTGCAATGACTCATTAGGTTTCCACTACATGCACCCTAAAAACATGGTAGGTTGCAAGATGCTGCCAATGTGTAGTCTGATTCTAGTATTGCTGCAGCATAAAACAACACTTAATGGATGGCAGCCATACTTGCATGATATACTGTCCACCTGATGCAGTGTCAGAGACAGGGTAAGATACACAAACACACACACTTGTACACATACATATGTGTAAGTGAATATATCTCTCCTGTGGGTGTCTCTGTAAACATTCACCCTCCAAAACAAAATACTGTTATAGTGTGTGATCATGTACAATAAGGATGCATATCCAAGATGTTTACTCTTTTGCAGTAGAAGGCAATCTGTCCCTGTCACAATCATCTGCAGGTCTATATCCCCTCAAAGCAAATGATCAATTGAACAATTCCACTGGTGCATTCTTTGTTGTTACATATCAGTTGTAAGACCTATATAGAGGGCATGAACTGCCCAAATAAGTTCAACCAAGTTTATGGTACACTGGAGATGCCTTCCAATCAACATATTTTTATTTCTGGGGGGCGGGGGGTAGTACTTTTGATGTCAAATTGCAACTATTTATGGACTTGTAATGCCTTTTCCTATCATACAGATTGCCTGTCAGCATCAGTGTGTAGCCATTGATGTGTGCTGTGCCACAGTGCATTGCAAGCAGCATCTAAATGTACTTCACATATAAGGGTTGGCCTGCCTTCAACGTATCATTAGCATGGTTCCTTTTTAGGAACTGCATTATTTCAGTACCATGGACAGCACCCCCTATCCCACTATGTACTAATCTGTGAAGTTTGCAGTCACCATCCTGCCCATCTGCAAACACTGATTTAACTTGCTAAATAACTATGAATGTTCCCTTGCAGACATGTAGCCCGTGAATAAGGAAAGTGCAGAGTAATGGATTACACAAATGGATATTTTATTTCAAGTTTCCAACTGTACTGATAAAATCAATTTCATTACTACAAAAATTATTTAAGTGAATTGCACTGCATGCTTTCTTTTGGAAACAGTATCTTTCCTCTAATACTCCTGAAGAGGATGGAGTAGAAAGGGAAGCAGAGGGCAGAAAGAATAATGTATATCTTCTATATCATAAACTCTATGTAATTTAGAGACTTCTGAACCACTGTGCATAAGTCAGTAATAGTACTCCCATGAAGGCTCCCACTCATTTTAGACTTGGGTATGGATTCTGTTTCCTACTCACAACTAACCTGTTACTATAGATTTCAGTAACTATGTCATTAGTAATTATAATTTAAGCCAAGTTCTTAACTCTTCAGAGATTCCATGACTAGAATGCTACTTTTTTCTGATAGACACATATGTCTTTTTGAATGGAGAAAGCCACCTTGCACCTCTGTGAAGGGGGCAGGGTGCTGCAGCCCCATAATCTGTACTAGTAACATATACTAATTCTGACACTGCTGTATTTTATGGAAAGAAATCATACCAGAGATACCAGGGGTCCTCTTTAAAAGCCAGGAATGGCACATCAGTGATTGCACATCAGAGTACCAGTCACAACTCTGTGATATTTAAGCCCATCACCCCTATTCAGAACTAGATGCTTATTAGTCTTTCTTGGCACATATAGTATGTGTGCTGATCTGAGAGATATGCTGTGAATTTCTTCCTTTGTGTAACACGCATGCCAAAATGCATTTTAACTATTGTATATTATTATGTGAATAAAATGTACCTGTCTTTTATAGGGGAAAGGGTTATATGATGCACACACTTATAAATGGTAACTTTTTTATATTTAGAGAAAATAAAGTTATGGCTGCCTTTGCAGCTATTAGTCTGTGTGTTTTTTTTCTGCATACTACCTCTATGTACAATAATATTAATGATGTCACTTGAGTATTTTATTTTTTCATTTATGTGACACAAATCTAAAAATATTATAAATATATATGAGTCTATTGGAAATTTCTTATTCTAGCAATTTATTGCTATTCATTAATACTGGTCATGCTGGGTTTGGATCATTTCTAAGAATAGCATCTTCATGACTAATATACCTGACTGTTAATGTCTCAATGCCATTTATAGTTGAGATTTGTGGCCCAAAATAAGTGAATATAGCCCTGTCTCCCCATCAGAGCAGAGGCTGTTTCCAAAAATGCAGAATTAATTCAGATGTTACAACATTAAACGGTCTAGAAAGCACTCCCATGTTAAAGGTACCTAGCACTGTAATTGTTTTATGCAATTCAATATATTAAAATTCATGTTTAGCCCTATTAGTTGAAATATCAGTCTATTTAGTTAGTGAGATTTTATTCTTTGAGAAAGTTAACTCATGTGACAATCTCCCATCCTTTGAACAGGGATAAACAGAATAGGTCTAATCTGTGGATGGCCTTGAAAACAAGACGTGATATAAAAATGGCCTCTCAACATTTTTAGAATAAAATGGCACTCCAGGAAACTCTCCTCTGTGTGAGTACTTAAACATACCTTCTGAGAAATTATAGAGTACCATTAATTGCTCTGACTGGTTCAGAAGACTAGTAATGCTTATGTATTAGAATATAAGATGGTTTTGTTTTATAGCTCCACACCTAACTGCAGTTTCAGAGACTCTTATACTACAAATTAAATGGATCACATCATTAGCAATCAAACAGGTATAATTGACAATTGTGCTAATGCTTTATTATTGCTTTATTGTTGACACATCTAATAAAATGACAATTATGATATAATTATAGAATGCAGAATAGAACAATGGGTCAAGTCTTTCCTCATACTTAAATGCCAATGTTCTGTATTCATCAATCTTAATATTTTTTTCTCTGTACCAGAGTAAGAATGAAACATGAAATAGAGAGAAAATATTAATGTGTAGCTTGATTTATGGATGCGTATATCTGTATAATTTAATGTGCTTTCTCACTGTAGATTTTGTCATTGACTCCTATAATCTTTATATATAAATTGTTCACTGCAAAGTCTTCACCCTCTTAGCTCAATAGTCAGGCACAAAGGCACCAATTCAGGGACAGATTAAGTATACTTTTTATATTATTAGAATAAGAGGTGTTTATAATAGCATTTTTTGTGGCTATGAAGTCTGAACATCAATATCTTTCATAATGTAGTGACTGCTACCCTCAACAATTTCCCAGAAAAAAAACACAAGTTTTATAAGCAAAAGACCAAAACTATGAGGCAAAATCATGAACGTTTGAAGGCTACGATTTACTGGTTACATTTATATATAAAAATATTTTGAGATGTACAACCAAGGGAATTTGGTTTGAAGAATAAATAAACAAAATACACAACAGTTCAGCTGCAGCAATAAACAGGGACTCCATTCCAGAATGTTGACATAAGCTATACTGGTATTGATTCAAAAGCCTGGCAATGGATTCAATAACAGAACCTAATGGTCAAATCTAGAGCCAGTTCATTAGTCTATGGAAGATCCATTTTGAGTCTAAAAAGGCACATTCAATTTATGAGAAAACTCAAACAGAATCACCTGGCTGACCTTCAATGTAGTACTGTCAAACAGCTATTTTTACCTGCAACAATAAAGGTCACGTCTGGATACTGAGTGTCAAAATCCAACTGAATGTAAGAAATGCTGAGGATGATTCCCTCTATCTTACTGTCAGCACCTTAGGACTATAGCTGTATACTTGCTGGCCTTAAGAGCTATACATCTGCAATAGGAGTTTACTACCTTTTGAAAATAAACTGAGCATGGTTATATACCATTAGTTGATCGGATACTCCACAAAGCATAAAGACAACTTTGGAAGGTCCTGGTTTGTACAATTGTTAAGCAATACCCAATGCAGGCATTTTAGGCATCAGGACTATTCACCACTTGCTTGATGGAGATGGCAGGCATGCTTTGCTTTCCTTTCATGTCCTCAAATGTTTCCTACTGTATTTTGGTTTACTCAAGCTAGGATGCTTGATAGTGTTTTAGCTCAGGGTTGTTTGGTCACTACATGTTGCATTTATGTGTTGTAGCCCTATGTTAACATATTAGCTCTTCTCCAAGATCATGACAAACTGAGGAAGTAAAGGTTTTTGTATTTGTTTTCAAGTATTCCTCTTCATTGTATGATCTTGGATTGATGATGATTGTAAAGACAAAGGGAGTGCAGGAAGGCTTGCCATGAAAAATATTTGAGTTCATGATAGCTGTTTATATCCATAGTACTAATTTGCTTTTTTACTCAGTCATGACTTGAACTAACAAATAAAATATAGTGACATAGAACAAACTAACAAATACAATATAGTGACATAGAACAGATGGCACAGAACACAGGTGAAAATAAAACAATTCTGAAGAATAGCAGAATGCATTAATAATTATATGTGGGAAGTGAAATAGTTAATACTACAAATTATACTGGCACAAGTCTTATCAAAACAAGTAACTTGATACAGCAACAATATACTATTAATCAGGCTTAAGAGCAGCACCCCATAACAAGAAGAAACAGGACCAGATAACAAGGAATGTATTTATTTTGTTTACCGTGACATTGGGCATAATATGTTGAAAAGTATGAGTAGCAGTAGAGATAACAAATTGTACAGTACTGAGAGCTGCAACAGAATAATACCAGGAGATGTGGATTTTAGATAAATAGTAGGGAATGAATAGGGCTGCTGGGGAAGCAGTGTTCAATATTTGCTCTTCCCCTCCATTTTTGCCATTTTTTTTGTTGGTACTCAGTGTCATGATTCCCTACGTTTTAATAAAGAACTGTAAAAACATTAGATTATGAAAGCAAAAATCCTTTAGTATTTTTGTTAAATCATAACTGGTCAGAGTCACTCCTCAAGTGTTTTATAACAGACTCTGTGCCAGCTTGATATACAAACAAGGTATACAACAGTCTCAAGCCAAGATCACCCAATAAAATACTCCAGACATATAATATTATCTACCCGGGACAAATAATTTCCAATGTCCCTATTATAAGACTAGTAGAAAACCATAAATGGCTTAAATCAGCCATGTTAAAAAAAAAAATCAAAGAAAATTGTGTACTCTGTAGCTTAAAGGAAGGACTGCTTTAATAACAAATAAATAAAAAGTAAAATGTCATAAAACAAGAGTGGGTAAGCCCTTTCATGGTTGTATACCACTTCCTCAGGCCATATTAAAAAAGAAGCTCATTCACTTTTGAAGCCACACAGTATCTTGTTCAACCAATCAAATACATCTTAAAATTAACTTAATGACCCATTAAATACAAAGGATCAAAGACTCTGATAAGTTCATTCATAAAAACTGCCAATCAATGAGAAAGTGGGTACAAATTAGGTGACTTGCACAGCAAATCAGATACATCTTAAAATTCACATCGTACAGGTAACATAGCCAATCAAAATTAGAATATGAGGAACTCCCACAAATTCATATGTAGGAACTATCCATCAATGAGGAAGTGGGTGTGACTTGAGTATAGGATTAAGTGGTATCTGCTCATTAATCCCTGGGCATTTATCTGCTTGCAGTTGTATTATCCATTCTAACTCATGTTTCTGTGTTCTGTTATGTTCGTTTAAGCCATTTAAGCCATGGAGTACAAAGTTTTCTTTTATTCTACATTTTTGGCAGTGCTGACTTCATTCGTTACCTGGTCGGTGCAGTTTTGGATTTTGCATTTAAAAAAAAATCACCCAATTTAGGTATGACTCCCTGTAAAGCTTAAGGTTGGCCTGGGGTCTAATATATTTTTATGGACTGTTTAAAGGTATGGGACAAGTAGGATACTCTTAGTTTTCAAATCTGTGGGACACAAACACCCTGAGTAATACCTCTTACCAAAAGCTCAGGCAGTTCCTTATATTATTTTCATGAAGAGACATGTGATTGTGTCTACAATCACATGTATATAAGAATGTATAACACATGCCCCAGTAATTTTGTTTTTCTATAATATCAACCCTGCCACTCCTATCTTGCCTAATAACTTTATTCAAATTCTTGCCAAAGCTGTACAATGTTTGCCATTGAAGTTGTTAAATTACCCTCAATGGCAAATATTGAAGGCAAGTTACATTATGGATACAGACATTCTCAGGAAAGAAGTAAGTGGAAATGATATCTTATGAAGGGAAATTTAAACACAAATATAAGGCAAAAAAGGTTATTCACACAGATTAAGTTAATATCATTATCTGTTGTCAGCATCAGAATTGTACTTGTAACATAGCATTGACCCAGGCTCATTATTGCTAAGGAGTGCACCTCAGTGTCCTATGCAATAAAACAGCAAAACGTTTTTTAAACAGAAGTCTCCTTTGTTTCATTGTTCTCATGACTATTATCATTTTCTTGGTTTTAGGAATACAAATGACAAAAAGCTTTTGCAGGGTTTCTAGATAAAATTAAAATACTTGAATCTTCTAAAATGAATATAGCACTTTTGTATATATCAGATACATATAAGAAGGAGATGCCTCCTGATCCATCAGTACTGGCATATTGCCAGCACATGGCTATACCGTTGAAAGATAATGTGAAAGAGTTTATCCCGTTGAAAGATAATGTGAAAGAGTTTATCCCGTTGAAAGATAATGTGAAAGAGTTGGCTACATGAAGTGCTCAGACCAAATATCCCTCCCTCCTGACATGCAAATTCAGCAGAGTACACCTAAACTAAGTAAATGACTGCAGAATCCATTGTGACTGGAGACGGAGTTTCTGTAACAGTTTGTCATGGGCTGAGAAGTGATACTTGATACAGAATTCCTGCACAACTGGCAGAATGATGTAAAGCAGTCACAATGCTGGGAACAGGCTACTTCACACAAAGGTCAATGATAGGCTGAAATTAGTGGCTGCATGCCTTTCTCTGGCAAAGTGAATGTATTCCAGATTAAACACAAGCCATGAGTACAGAATGGTACCTTCAACTACCAAGCTATGTTACAGAGTCATACTGCTTAAAAGACTATATATTTTTTATGGCTATTTGGTCTGCAAAGGATTATATACCTAATAATGCTGTTGGCTTGCAACCTATATAATCACATGCAATCAGCAGCTGCACTGTACCGTTATTTATGGAAAGCAAAGGAAATGCATACATAATTGTCAATCTGCTTGCACAAGTTGGCTTCAGTAAATAATACATAAGTTACAAAAGTGACAGTGCCCAGTAGCACAGTGGCGCACTCCTATTAAGTGCACACTTTTGGCCCCACTGTGCATGTCTCACTTTCTCTCATAATGTAAATTCTCGCCTTTTCTTTACACTCTCCTCGTTAGCGTTTCTGCTCTTTGGGGAACCTTAGTTTGCACCAGCCCTTCCTGTCTTGAATTTCAGTTTGCCTTATATTGACGAATGCTTTACTGTAACAAAGCTCTAGTTTCAGTTAAATTTGATTCCTTGGTATAGCTCCATATCATAATTACATTTCCTTATCCTTCTGCAGTGAAAGTACTTTTGCATTGCATTTCTCTGAGTATATAGTACATTCCCTATTCATCTGATTAGATTTCATTTTCTTCTTTGAATTATATTTTGTTAATATAAGCCATGTGGAGGAACACGCTGTACCGAAAATCTATCATATTCCTACAAAATTACATTTATGATAGTATTTGTGAGTGCTTTCTTATCTTGTATTTCTGTATGTGCTTCATTTGCTTATAAATTTCTTTATGCTACCTAGTAGACCTTTCTGTTTGACACAATAATATAAAAGTTCAAATTACTGTCAGCTGTTAATTCTATGTTTTTTTACTATTATCTCTGTTTATTCAATTCTTTTCAAATGCCTTTTTTTTGCTACTGTCTGAAAATCATTTAAGTGCAAACATTATCTTTTCAATTTCAGTGCAATAAGTTTTGGTTTTTATTTTAGTTTTGTGAATCACTATAATAAAATTGCACCAGATAGTGGGTGAAGCAGGATTTATACTATTTTGGCTTCTCAGTTTTATGTATCTGTTTTTTTATAGTGGGTAAAACATTCCTCACCTGCAGTTAAACATATTTCTTACCTTTATTAAATAGTTCATTTCCATAATGGACATCTTTTTGAGTCAGTAGATACCTCTGCACATCCCAGGAATCAAAGATATTCTCTGTCCATACACAACATGTATGCATTTCTGGACATGATCACTCACAGGGAAGCGCTAGGACTCAAGTTCATACATCTGTGATTACGGCATTTCTTTCTTTTAAAGGTAAGAATAATGGATCTCCTTTTGCTGTGGAGATGGGTTTAGTGTAGTGCAAGGGTACGTACAGAGAAGGTTGTGACCCCCAACTACACTTGTGGATTACCTATGAAATAAGGTACCATTATTAATTTTATTACAATTGGCATATGAACAGGCAAATCCTGTGGAATATGAGTTAGCAATTTTCTTTTGTTCCTGGGCTAAAGTAGTAAGCCAAGCTTTTGTTTGTCTCCACATCAATATTTTGTTCTTTAGAGCTGCGTTTGTGTTTGCTGAATGAAATCATTTTCAATTTAGTATGATAAAGAAACTGACCATCTATGTACTGATACGCTTTCAAAAGTCTAGCATCTTGAATGCTTAAAGAGAACATTTTAAGCTAATTCAACTTGAAATGCAATATTGCTGGCTGCAGTAGACAAAAGAATACATGTTTTTACATGCTGCGAATTGTTATTCCCTGTGTGCTGTCTGAAGGCACATACCCCATATTATTTTTCTTCATCCTCGTTGAAAGAAATACAAGTCTGAGTGAAATGTTGTCTCTTAACATGACCTACTGTTAAACTAACCTAATCAACTGGTTTCTTTTATTTTGTGAAAATGCCTAATAAATAAATAAATAAAAATAAAATAAAAACATCTTGCCGTATGGGCATTTGTGTTAACAAAGAGAAACTTTACGGTTGTGAGAAGGGTTGTTTTGTGAACATAGTTTCTGTTGGTAAATGTTTTACTGTGGATCTTAAAAACTGTGTATATGGAAAATGCATCTGCTGTGTGCAGTTCACCATGGAATAAATAACTGTAGCTTTAATGAACTCTACTATATCTTCAGGAAAAGTTTGCAGCACCTGAATAGGACATTATGACCGCATACAAAAGACTTCTACTATAATAGGCCAACTATCCACCTCACTGTGACTCCCAAGCCCAGTATGTCTCTGAAAAAAATCTCAGGACAAAAAAAAAAAGAGGCCTACTTGGCAGAATTTGAGAGATATTTGTTTAGAGCATATGGACCCTAAGCTAAGGATATTGTCCTCATAGCTGACATGAGACACTCAAAGCCTAGATAGACCTCAATGTTTCTTACTCACATTATCACACAACTGTCAAAAGCTGAAACAGGAAATTCTTGCAAGGAGTGGAGCTTCAACTGAAGCACAGTCACTAAAATTTCACAACTTGATATGAACAGACAGAGCCAGATTCACGGATGGCTTATTTAATATACATTTTTAAATTGTGGCTAGATCTTCGCAAAAAATAATGTAAAGAAAATTCTAGAAATGTTGGTGGTAGAGACATTTAAAATGGCACTTCCTAGGTACTTACTTAGCAACTAATTCACAGTTAAGATACAACAAAGACTAATAATAAGACTTCACAAAGGTATGTCTTTGTCTGCAAACAAAATCAAAGTTCAACTGAGTTTTTTTTTAATATTTAAAAATGACCATATGGGAAATATCGAATAGTTATTAACAGCAATTCAGTAAATGTAAAACCTAATGCTATCCGATGCTAATGTAATACTAACCTGTGGAACATTATAATGCTGATCTTTTAACTAAAAGACTCTAAACATTCTTATTTTTGTCCTTTTATTGCTATTAAACATGTTAAATGTCTTATAGTTGTAAAAGAAAAAAAAAAGAGTTGCATGGATTGTTGGACCCAAGGAGCATAATTGCATTAGTTAGTATTTAATGTTTATGAACCTAAATAGTGAATGAAAACATTAAATAATATGTTACTTGGAAACAAAAAGGCAGTTTGCAATAACACCGGCAGCTACACAAGCTCTTTTAGGCAAAGTGTTATACCCAGTAGCTCTAATGCTGAACTTAACTCTGGATGTGATATCTAGCCAAGACTTAATACTATTCAAAGAGCTATGGACGATATGGGTGAATGGTTCAAACAAATATATGGCCACCAATGCATAGCCTGAATAAGAAAAGGGTGTAGGACTAGATGCCACAGAATTCATTAAGATGTTGGGTCTGAGTGGAAGATTTAGATAAATGTGATGCCTAGTCTTGCCAAAAGACTCCCTTTCTTAAATGAACTAAAGAGATCAATGTGAGTACTGACAGGGAAAGGCTCACAGGTAATAATAAAATATAGCAAGTAAGTATTGAGCTGATGAAGAGACAGTTGAACATCATACTGAAGAAAAGGGGTAAGGGGGGGGCCTCTGAAAATTCTGCTTGCTACAACAAAGCTGGGGACCTGTCAGAAATAGAAGCAGGGCTGTAAAGATAATGAAAGTCAGATTACCACTGAAGAAGAAAGAGGGAAGCTACCAATGCCCCTGGTTAAAGAGACTTCTGTAATCAAAATTCTATAACCACTGAAGAACAGAAAAGGCAATTACCACCATCCTGGTGAAACAAGTTATGTTTGTGAGTTATCGTTTTATCAAGGATTTGCTCGAAGAAGATAATTGTGTACTTACAAGAAAAGAGGCCATAGCTTCCATGTTATGGCAGAACACAGATGGAAATAATGCTGACATAGCTGATATATAGATTAACCATTTCAATTTCAAAAATTCTCAGTGGAAAGACAATACTATACTCTGTCTATATCTCTATTTAAGTGTAGATGTGAACAATGTTCAAAGCCTGGGTATGTATGAGATTGTTCTAAGAAATGGCCTGTTATACTGAGTAACCAAAGATAAAGATCAGATACTGATACAGTTGCTTGTTCCAAGGCATTTTTAGACATTTGTAATAAATTTATCTCATAGCTATATTCTGGGTAGTTACTTAGGAATGGATAAGACAAACATTAGGATTTCAGTAAGAATTTGTAGCCTAACATTATAAAGGATATTGAACAATATTTTCTGCAGCTTGCCCACAGTGCCAGAAGAGATTGAATATTCATGCAAGGATCAAGTCCCCATTGATACTCTTAACTCTGGGAAAGTCACAGTTGAATGAGTATTAGACATCATAGGTAAACTTGCAAAAACTGAGTAAGAGAGGTCTATACTATTAATAAGTGATTATATAACAAAATTGCCTGGGGGGAGTATAACTTGCAAATAGTTAATGCCAAGTCCAGATCAAAGCAACTTGTGCTAGTTTTTCTGGACAGGAATTAACTAAGAAGCTGTTACTGACCAAAGCACCCCATTCATGTCCAACAAAAACCCATGAGCTTTGTCATTTTTTTAAGTAGAAGAACAAAAGGCATCTGCATAGCACCCTTAAACACATGAGCTAGTTGAGCATTCCTATAAAACTGTAAAGACTATGTTATGACTGGCTGTACAACTGGAATGGAGACATTTGATGTGACTGCTAACATATCTTCGTTTTACTGTAAGAGAAGTACCCTAAGCCTCAAATGGAGTCTCAATATTTGAAGTGCTGTATGACACTGATGCCTGCTAGATACAGCAAATAAACATGGGGGGAGGGTATCCCCTTTAAAACCACGGGAGAGCATAGTACAGACCTGTAGCACAGATTAAGCACCAGTATGTATATAGTTAAAGAACATATGGAGATATCGGGTCTATATTACCAGATTGAAAACCCATTTCAGCGAACACCACAAGACCGACATGTATAGCGCGAACCGCAAATACACCGAACCCCCTAAACCATGAAATTTCAAATCTCGAATCATCATAGTCGGCCAACACCACCGCTCTCTACATACTACATACCCAAACATAATAAATAAAACACATACATGCACTAACCAAACCCTACTTCTAACCGTACACTAAACCTTGCATACATTACTACCTATGCACTTACCTTAACCCACACCCTAACCCTAAGGTCCGTAACTATCGCACACTTACCCTACAGACATATACTCAAACAAAACAAATAATCCACACACGCATACACTTAAAAAAACCCTGCTTCTAACCCTACACTAAACCTTACATACATTACCTATCTATGCACTTACCTTAACCCTAACCCTAAGGTTCGTAACTATCACACACTTACCTTACGGAGCTATACTGCAGATGGGTCAACCATGACACTTCGACATTTTGTGTTTCGTGGTTTTGAACGTTTGCCGTTACCATAGTTCGCACTATACATGTCGGTCTTGTGGTATTCGCTGAAACGGGTTTTCGATCTAGTAATATAGACCCAAGATATCATAGAAAAAACAACAGACAGCATATAGCAAAAATATATGTTGAACAGAATTCAATCCAGGGAACAAAGTAGCTGTGTTGGAGCCCACTATTGAAAATGTTCTTTGAGTGATGGCAAGAACAATTTGAAATTGTAGAAAATGTAAGCAAAGTAGTTATTACATATATACATAAATACATACATACAAATATTTCAGGCACTGACATGAATACCCTTCTAGCTTGCCAATATACCAAAACCCTGGATCCCATAACAAGTGTCCAAGCTGTTATTAAAAATATCTAAACTAGTACTTGCTTTAATGTAATTTGGTACTCTGTTCCATGCATCAGCTGCTCTCTCAGAGAACCAATTAGCACAATTCTCATTCCTATAAAATTCCTATAAAATCTTTCTCTTTTTAATTTCTCCAAGTATTTTGGGTTTCTAATGCCATGATGGGAATGGACCCCATTCCCAAGTCAAAGTATAATTAAAGTTGATGAAATTAGTATTGTTTCAGTCTTTGATGTCAGCCAGATGAGCTCTTTGCAGCACCCACAAAGTACCCAGTAATGACTCCTTCTGCAATTCGTATGGAGTTACATGTATCAGTAAGATATTAAAGTATGATTGTAAATTATTTTTTATAAGACACGTTGGTATTATGTCTTTCAGTATACAGTCCTTTTCCATTAGTATATCACAACCAGCCTTAAAACATGTGACTGTTTCCAATTCTGTTTTACAAAACCTACATTTATCTGTTTCTTTCACCTGTTCAATGGACTTTGTAAACCAGAGTGTATTTAGTCCACTGTCTTGAGCCACCAATTTTTAACCTCTCCTTAACCCTTCCTGCATTCAATCCTGATCAACATGAGTTTTTTTTAAGAGTTTTCTATACATGCAGCTATATTTATGCATTTTCCATATTTCTTGCCTTTTCGTCTGATCTCTCCCATTCTATTCTTTCTTTTGTTTTTGCCACATTCACTTGCTGCTTGATTTTTATCTACTTCTGGACTGATTTCCATTCCTGCTTGACACAGATATGCTTCTGCTAAACTAAGCATGGAAGTAATCTTAGGCTTATTCTCCTCATGTTTTAAAACTTTCACTATGTTTGTGTCTTATGAGGTCAGCAAATATGTATGCAGTCCTACGATTGCAGATCTATACATGTAATCAGTTTTGAGGAGGCCCATACCTCCTTCAGAGTGGAAAATATATAATCTTGATATACACTGATTTTTATAAATCATTTGATAAGCATGGAGCATCCTTCTTCTTCTCCTGTCAATCCGATCCAACACCTTTTGGGGACAGTCAGTCACTTTAAAACTATAAGTTAGGACAGGAAGAGCAAATTGATTTATAGCTTGGACTTAGTTTTTAGATATCAACTCTGTTTTCAGTATTAATTTTAGTCTTCTTAAAAATTCCTTACTAAATTTTATTCACATTTGTTCATGTTTTATTGTTGATCCTTCATCATTTCCCAAATAATTATGCACTTCCTCTTGCTCATGTTCTTTTATATCACATTCCTGCCACAGACTGATGTTTTCTTGTTGCTGCAGCTGTCCTGCTTTAAAGTTTGCTTTACATACATACATACATACATACAAATGTTTCAAGCAAGGACATTAAAGGCATTCTAGCTTGCCAATATGCCAAAACACTTGTTCCCATAATACATGTCCAGGCTGTTCTTAAAAATATCTAAACTAGTACTTTCTTTAATGTAATTAGGTAGTCTGCTCCAATCATCAGCTGCTCTGTCAGAGAACCAATTAGTACACTTCTCATTCCTATAGAATCTTCTACAAAGGTTATCTGATGATTCTCTAGTACTTTTTGATAACCCCAAACATTCCCAGAGGTAGTTGTCCCTAAATGCCCTATATACCTGAATAAGATCTCCTCTTAAATATCTGTAAGTGACACTGTACAAGTTCAGATATTTTAGTCTTTCATAATAACTTAGATTTTCACATCCATGGATGCCCTTAGTATATTTCCGCTATACCCTTTCCAGTTAATTCATGCTTGTTTTCTTATAGGGTTTCCATATTGTTATCCCATACTCAAGTTTGGGTCTAATGTAACTAATAAGCAATGGCTTCATTATGTTTGATTTCCTAGACTTTATAAATCTTTTTATACAATCTATAGTTTTATAACTATCATTAGCCAATTGGTTGATATGATTAGAAAAACTCATAGCTGAATCTACCCATATACCTTCTTTTTCTTTCGGCCTTTCCCAGTTAGGGGTTGCCACAGTGGATCACCTGTCCGCTCATGATTGGCAGTGGAATTTTATGGTGTTGAGTTGCCAGCCCAGCGCCCAACCTTCCACAGAAGGCACACACACTCACACCTAGGGTCAATTTTAGAGTGTCCAATCCACCTACAGCATGTCTTTGGGATGTGGGAGGAAATTGGAGCACCCAGAGGAAACCCACGCGACCAAAGGGAGGACATGCAGACTCTGCACAGAAGGCACCCCAGCTGAGGATTGAACTGGAGAACCTCTTGCTGGGAGGTGGCAATGCTAACCGCTGCACCACCATGGCCGCCCTGAATCTACCCATATACCCAGGTCCCTAAATGACCAAACATCCAAAAACACAGCCAGAACTTGCAGAGTATGTTAGACCCAAATTTTAATTATAAAAATAGCAAGATAAACAAGACAAACTGGTTTCGGCATAAACACCAAACCCTTCATCACTGATGTTTTTGGACGTTTACTCATTTTAGCCGTGCACTGCTATACTTGCAGGAGCATTCTTGTGTGAGAGGTCCCTAAATGAGTCTACAGTTTCAATCACTGTGTGCTGTATTAAATATTCACCTTTCAGTTTATGTCTCCCAAATCTCATATGCTTAGTTTTTGATGTATTTATCAACATATTATTCTCCTGTGCCCAAATGGTCAATTTAGTCAAATTAATTTGCAGACATGCCTTATCTGTAACACTTGTAATCAGTTTACCCAATTTCAGGTCATCAGCATATAGACTGTAGAACACCTCATATGAAAAAGTAAGTTCTGAAAGGTACAATCTAAACAAGTAAGGGCCTAAGACAGAGCCCTGTGGGACACCTTGACTGTAACCAAGGATTTCACCTGTCCAGTTGGTGTGTGATACTTGCCATGTCCTATTTCTAAGCCATGCAGCTATCCATCTTATCAACAGTACATCAATACCTAGTTGTACTAATTTATTGATCAGTGTTTTGTGCATGACCTGAAGTTAAATCTATATAAATCACATCACAGCACAATTTTTCATTTATAGCTGCTATTATATTGTTATAGAACATCATGTTACAGGTGGTAATAGATCTATTTTCAACATATGCATGCTGATATATGGTTTCATGTCCCAACCTATCCAGTTCTACCTTCTCCGTTATTTTTCCACAACATGAAAGTAGACTTAAGGGTCTGAATGATTCTTGGTTTGTCCTACTCCCCTTTCCCTTAAAGATGTGTTTAATAAGTGCATGTCTCCAATCTTGAGGAATCTCCCCATATTTATATGACCTAGTTAATAATAGATGCAATGGCAGTGTAAGTTCTTGCTTAAGTATTCTCAGGTCATTGCTAATTATTCCGTCTCCTCCCTGCGCGTTGTTTGGATCCAGTTTGCACAGTTCTTTTTCAATATAATCTAATTTTATTCCATTATCTGGGGTTACCTGGATGTCACTACGACAACTTACCACCCCTTTTGTGGAGCCAAACTGTTTTGCATAAGATTTTGTAAATATATCTATAATCTGTTGTGTCTGAAAATAAATTTTAGAATCTGTACACAGTTTATCAATTTGTGTATCTTTGGCACATTAAAGACCAAATTACATTGTCTGAAAATGTTTTGACCACTTGCAGTTGTGCTTTCAGTTCCTCATCTGATGAACTATATAGTTCTAAATCATCTACAAAAAGCAGATGAGAAGTCTTTATACTTTGTTGTTTTCTAGGGCCAAATTGTAGCCATGACCTAATCTTTTAGTGGGTTAAGGGCAAGACAAAAGTGCAGTGCTAACAAAGAATCACCCTGGAATATCCCCTTTGAATTTTTATTCCTGGAATAATAATTTGTCCTTTATCATAGCTTAACTATACAGTAGTTTGCCAATGTTTCATGCTCACTGCAATGTAATTGATCAGTGTAGGGTGTATCTTATACATTTTTAAGCACTCTTTTTTACATGAACATGGGATACTGTCTAATGTTTTTAGTCTATCCATCCTATACTTAGATTCTTCCACGTTTTACAGAATGATCCTTTGTTCCATAAGACTTCCTTTTGTTACCCTTTTGTTCCACTGCCATAATTAAGTTTTCTTCTAAATGACTATAAACTCTGTCAGCTACAATTGCAGTGTACAGTTTATGTGTCATCAGAAGGCAAGTCATTGGTCTATAGTTTTTAGGATAGCTTGTAGATTCGCTCTTAAGCAGGAGCATTGTTTTTCCTGTTGTTAACCAGGTTAGTGTCTGTTCAGGGTGCACATACAAATAGTTCTTACTCATAGCTAAATCTTCATGTAAAGATGTTAATACTTTTAGCAGAAGTTAGGTACTGCATCTGGGCCTGGGTTTTCCAATTAGGAGCTTTTCTTAACTTTGTTTCAATTGCTCCTGTTGTTACTTCATCCCATTTCATATCTTGTACCGTTAAACTTCACATTCTTTCTTTTACATCTTCTATCCATGTTGCACATTTGTTATGTTCCACAGGATCTTCATAGATATGTCTCCAAAATGTATCTATTTCTCCTTTTTTGGTGGTGTTTCAATTCTTTTTGCCTTATTTCCTAATTCGCTATAAAACTTTTTTAGGCCATCAATCTTCTTCATCTTTTGGCTTTTCCCGGTCGGGGTCACCACAGCAGATCACCTGTCTGCTCATGATTGGCAGTGGAGTTTTACATTGTCGAGTTGCCAGCCTGGCAAGCCCAACCTTCCACAGAAGGCACACACATGCACGCACTCACTCCTAGGGCCAATTTAGAGTGTCTAATCCACCTGCAGCATGTTTTTGGGATGCAAGAGGAAACCGGAGCACCCGGAGGAAACCCGCACAACCACAGGAAGGACATGCAGACTCCGCACAGAAGGCACCCCAGCCCAGGATTGAAGCAGAGAACCTCTTGCTGTGAGGTGGCAATGCTAACCGCTGCACCACCACGGCCACCCTTTTTTAGGTCATCAATAAATTGCTTATTTTGTACTTTTTCTTTATATTTATCTGCATATCTTCTAGGTCTATCTGCCTGTGCTGATATTTTTAGTTTATTATTTGCAATAGTGAACCCAGCCACTGGGGATGCACAAGCCAGTGCATTTCTTTGTGCCGGTCCCAAGCCCGGATAAATGGGGAGGGTTGCGTCAGGAATGGCATCCAGCGTAAAATTTTGCCAAATCAATAGTACAGATATACATACCGAATCAGTCTAGGCCCGGGTTAACAATGACCACCACCAGTACTGTTGGCTAACAGGGTGCTGGTGGAAATTGGGCTACTGTTGGCCGAAGGAGGAGAAGAGGGGGAATGCATGCCCGAAGGCAGGTAAAGGCTAGGACTGTGATAGTGAGGGTCGGAATTTTGAATGTTGGCAGTATGACTGGTATAGGGAGAGAGCTAGCTGATATGATGGAAAGAAGGAAGGTTGGTATACTGTGTGTGCAAGAGACCAGGTGGAAGGGGAGCAAGGCTAGGTGTATCGGTGGCAGGTTCAAATTGTTTTATCATGGTGTGGATGGGAGGAGAAATGGTGTAGGGGTTATCCTGAAGGAACGGTACACTAAGAGTGTCTTGGAGGTGTAAAGAGTGTCGGATAGAGTGATGTTTATGAAGCTGGAAATTGATGGTGTAATGATGAATGTTGTTAGTGCATATGCTCCACAAGTTGGGTGAGCGATGGATGAGAAAGTGTTGATGACTGTACCCAAGGGTGAGAGAGTGGTGATTTGAGTAGATTTCAATGGGCATGTTAGTGAAGGGAACAGAGGGGATGAAGAAGTGATGGGTAGGTATGGTGTTAAGCAAGGGAATGCAGAAGGTCAGATGGTAGTGGATTTTGCAAAAAGGATGGGCATGGCTATGATGATACTTATTTTAACAAGAGGGAGGAGCATAGGGTGACATACAAGAGTGGAGGAAGATGCACACAGGTGGATTATATCTTATGTAGGAGGGCCAGTCCGAAGGAGACTGAAGACTGTAAAGTGGTGGCTGGGGAAAGTGTAGTTAGGCAGCATAGGATGGTGGTTTGTAGGATGACATTGGTGATCAAGAAGAGGAGGAGGAGGAGTGTGACAGCAGCACCAAGGATCAAATGGTGGAAACTGAAAAAGGGTAATTGTGAGATGGAGTTCAGGGAAGTGTTAAGACAGGCACTGGGTAGCAGTGAAGAGTTACTGAATAGCTGAGTAACTACAGCAGAGCTAGTAAGGGAGATGGCTAGAAAGGTGCTTGGTGTGACATCTGGAAAGAGGAAGGAGGACAAGGAGACCTGGTGGTGAAATGAGGCAGTACAGGAGAGTATACAGAGAAAGAGACTGGTGAAGAAGTGGGATTTTCAGAGAGATGAAGAAAGTAGACAGGAGTATAAGGAGATGAGGTGCATGGCAAAGAGAGAGGTGGTGAAGGCTAAGGATAAGGCATATGAAGAGTTGTATGAAAGGTTGGACACTAAGGAGGGAGAAAAGGACCTGTACAGATTGGCTAGACAGAAGGACCGAGCTAGTAAAGATGTGTAGCAGGTAAGGGTGATAAAGGATAATGAGGGAAATGTACTCACAAGTGAGGAGAGTGTGTTGAGCAGATGGAAAGAGTACTTTGAGGGGATGATGAATGAAGAGAATGAGAGGGAGAGAAGGCTGGATGCTTTGTGGATAGTGAATCATGAAGTGCAGTGGATTAGCAAGGAGGAAGTAAGGATAGCTATGAAGAAGATGAAGAATGGAAAGACTGTTGGTCCAGATGACATACCTGTTAAAGCATGGAGGTGTTTAGGTGAAATGGCAGTGGAATTTTTAAATAGATTGTTTAATGAAATCTTGGAAAGTGAGAGGAAGCCTGAGGAATGGAGAAAAAGTGTTTTGGTACCGATTTTTAAGAATAAGGGTGATGTGCAGAGCTGTAGTAACTACAGAGGGATTAAATTGATCAGTCACAGCATGAAGTTATGGGAAATGGTAGTGGAAGCTAGGTTAGGAAGGGAGGTGATGATAGTGACCAGCAGTATGGTTTCATGCCAGGAAAGAGCACTACAGATGCGATGTTTGCTCTGAGAGTGTTGATGGAGAAGTACAGAGAAGGTCAGAAGGAGATGCATTGTGTCTTTGTGAACTTAGAAAAAGCATATGACAGGGTGCCTAGAGAGGAGTTGTGGTATTGTATGAGAAAGTTGGGAGTGTCAGAGAAGTATGTAAGAGTGGTACAGGATATGTACAAGGGTAGTGTGACAGCGGTGAGGTCTGCAGTGGGAGTGACGGATGCGTTTAAGGTGGAGGTGGGATTACATCAAGGATCAGCTCTGAGCCCTTTCTTATTTGCAATGGTGATGGGCAGGTTGGCAGATGAGATCTGACAGGAGCCCCTGTGGACTATGATGTTTGCAGATGACATTGTGATCTGTAGTGAGAGTAGGGAGCAGGTGGAGGAGACCCTGGAGAGGTGGAGATATGCTCTAGAGAGGAGAGGAATGAAGGTCAGCAGGACTAAGACAGAATATATGTGTGTGAATGAGAGGGAGGATAGAGGAATGGTGAGGATGCAGGGAGTAGAGGTGGTGAAAGCGGATGAGTTTAAATACTTGGGATCAACAGTTCAGAGTAATGGTGAGTGTGGAAGAGAGGTGAAGAAGAGAGTACAGGCAGTATGGAGTGGGTGGATAAGAGTGTCAGGAGTGATTTGTGACAGACGAATACCAGTAAGAGTGAAAAGGAAGGTCTACAAGAGGGTAATGAGACCAGCTATGTTATATGGGTTGGACACAGTGGCACTGACAAAAAGACAGGAGTCAGAGCTGGACGTGGCAGAATTAAAGATGTTAAGATTTGCACAGGGTGTGACGAGGGTGGACAGGATTAGGAATAAGTACATTAGAGGGTCAGCCAAGGTTGGAAGGTTTGGAGACAAAGCCAGGCAGGCAAGATTACGTTGGTTTGGACATGTGCTAAGGAAAGATGCAGAGTATATTGGGGAAAAGATGTTAAGAATGAAGCTGCCAGGTAATAGGAAAAGAGGAAGGTCTAAGATAAGGTTTATGGATGTGGTGAGAGAGGACATGCAGGTGGTTGGTGTGACAGAGCAAGATGCAGAGGACAGGAAGAAATGGAAACAGATGATCCGCTGTGGTGTCCCCTAACGGGAGCAGCCGAAAGAAGATTATTTGCGATAGTGCATGACAGATCCTGATCTGTTCTGATACTGCTCATTGCTTTTATCACATCCATCTTTCTGAATATTTTTGTTGATCTGTTCCCACTTGTATACTTTTCTAGCAGTCGCACCTCATCTTAATTGCTTTACAGTTTTCTTTATTCAGTAGTTCATGATGGCATTTGATTTCTCCCCTTCCTTTCCCTTACTGCCTTGTGTTTTTGTGGTAAGACTTTATCTGTTATTTAGTTGCACAGTAATATATCCTATTTACTTCAGTTATATCACATGAATTTCTATGAACAGTCCTATTACTGTGTTCATTTGTTTTATCAAACTTCTAACTTTTGGGGTTTTATTGACTTTCTGTAGTCTGCTTCTTTCATTGATCTTAATATGTCTATCCATCTTTATTAAAAATCAAGCAACTCTTCTGTTTTCTTCTATACTGAGGGCACATTTTTTGCTCAACATTTCCTGTGGACATTCTATAGATAGTTCCACAGCACTGTGGATTGGGGCTTAGTATAATGGTTAGGGTGCTTGACTCATCTTCCTCTGCCTCATTCTCTTCGGTATCATCCTGCATCATCTGCTGCTCTGTCATATGGGAACTCACTGAACTGTCACTCCACAGTATTGACTGCATCAGATTTTCCACAGTTTCCTGTTCCTTCCTTTGCTGTGCAACTCCACCTGAATTTTTGTACTGGTTTCCTACGGAAGGTTCCAAAGTATCTTCAAATGGCAACTGATCAGATGTTTCCTGTTCCACTGGTTTCTCCTTAATTTGGGGATCCATTGTTCTGTTCTGCTGTGGTGTTATTAAAGTTAGATTGTCTACACATAGTCTTTTACTTTGCAGGTACTCCATAACCTCAGTTTCTATTTCTTTAACTGCTACATTACTAATCCTCTTTTCTAATTTTCCTCTTTTTTTCTTATTTTTTGTATTGGAAAATTTTCCATATCTGGATGTTTTTGCCTATATTTCTCTTCAAATACCTTTAATGTTGTTCTTTTTGTATTGATTACTTTTTCTTTTTCTGTTGCATAAATATTGCACCATATTAAATCTCTTTTTCTTCCCCATGTCCATATTTCTTCTTCAGATGTCTCCTGCTCCTCTTGTTTCTCCTTACTTGGGAGACTCATTGTTCCATCATGCTGTGATATAACCTTTGTCAGACCTTCTACACTAAATCCTTCAGTTCACAGCTATTCCATAACTTCAGCTTCTATTTTTAACTTCTACTTTGCTAATCTTCTATTCTACATTCCCTCTTTGTGATCTTATTTTTTGTTTTGTATTTGCCGGTGTTTCTCTTTAAATATCTTTGGGACTGCTTTTTTGTATTGATTAACTTGACTTTCTCCTTTGCATAAATATTGTGCCATATCAGATCTCTCCTTCTTTCCAGTATCCATATTTCATTTTTATACCTTTCAAAAAATGCTATATTTTGTTCTTTATATGTTCTCACTTCCTCAGTTGCTTCTGTTTTTCAAACAGCCCAAGGTTTCTTGGTCTAGATAATGTTTTTCATACATCTGTTGGCATAATGAACATAAATTTATATTTTAAGATTATGATAGTTTTTTTGTGCAAGTATTTTTCTTTCCTCTAATCTCTCTCTTAATCATTTTGTATATCCTCTGTCTGGAAATTCTGGGCTTCTTGCATAACAGCAACAATACATAATTTCTTTCTTATCAGAAGTAGTCCTCTCTCTCATCTTTATTGCTTTTTATTTTGGCCTATCAATTTTTGTGATTTTTGAGGACTCTTATATCCTTCTGTAACAGGGGGACCATCCTCCCCCGGGCCTGGCCTGGCTCCACTGTAGGAATATGTCTTTGTCTTGAGGATTCTACACTGTGTAATTTATTTCCATTTCTGGCACCAGTTTGCCTACCAGGATTGGACACTTTTTTTATCCTGGGCCTTGTGCACCCAGCTATCTTTTATTTTTTAACCTACTTCTGTCCATGATATATGCTGTATAAAATTCAGTCTACATATCAATGTCATCTTGGTGAGATTTTATGAAAAGCAGGGTCCATGTCATGGAGGTACATAGCAAGAACTTGAAGATTAATTCAAATACACAATACTACTCTCCTTCGCTTGCTGACTTATCATCTCTCCATTTGGATCTTCTACACAGGTTACCTGATGATTCTCTAGTACTTTCTGATAACGCCACACATTCCCAGAGACAGTTGTCTCTAAATGCCCTGTATACCTGAATATGATGTTCTCTTAGATATCTGTAAGAGACACTGTACAAGTTCAAATATTTTAGTCTTTCGTAATAACTTAAATCTTCACATCCATAGATGCCCTTGACAAATTTCTGCTGTACTTTTTCCAGTTTACTCATGCTTCTTTTCTTATTAGGCTTCAATATTGTTATTCCATACTCAGGTTTGGGTCTAATGCAACTAACAATGACTTCATCACTTCTGATTTCCTAGACTTTATAAATATTTTTATACAACCTATAGTTTTATAACAGTCATTAGCCAATTGGTTGATATGATTAGAAAATCTCAAAGCAGGATCTACCCATATACCCAGGTCCTTAAATGAATCTATGATTTCAATCAGTGTCTGCTGTGTGAAATATCTGTCTTTCAGTTTATGCCTCCCAAACCTCATATGCTTAGTTTTTGATGTATTTATCAGCATATTATTCTCCTGTTCCCAAATGGTCAATTTAGTCAAGTTATTTTGCAGACATGCCTTATCTGTAACACATGTAATCAGTTCACCCAGTTTCAGGTCATCTGCATATAGATTGTAGAACACCTCCGATGAAAAAGTTAGGTCTGAAAGAAACAATCTGAACATGTAAAGGACTAAGACAGAGCCCTGTGAGACACCATGACTGTAACTAAGAATTTTGGTTCCCCTTCAAAACATCTAAAACTCATAACATCAAAAATCAAAACATCAAGACAATAACTTCTAAAATCCATAACATCTAAAACCCATAATATCGAATTTCACAACATCTAAAATGTATAATATGAAATAGTGTATCGTCAAACGTGTAAATGTTATAGTTTAATCTGTTAATCTTGTGGTATCACTATGAGATGTAGTTTTTATTTCTATAGTTATTATTTATATAGTGTAGGAATTTATACTATTTATATAGTGTTTATTTTGCCACTCTGTATGTGTTATTTTAGGCCATACAGGTAATTGATATAGACATTATGCGTGCATTCTTTATGGTGATCTTGATACAGTGGGGTTAGGAAATTAACTTTTTCCCACTGTAGTGCAATCTCGGAGTTGGTATGCTTAATTTACGGGGGGTATAGTGGGCAGAGCTCCCCACATGAGGGGTGCAGGGGGGCTTCCCCCCTGCAGAAAGGTAGTAAAAAGTGTGTTTGTTAGTTTGGTGTCATATGTGGAGGGAATGTTATTTTCATGTGATTTGTAGTGTTCAGTGTTGTGATGCACATTTTAGATGTTATGAAATTTGATGTTATGTGTTTTAGATCTTTTGGGTTTTAGATGTTACGGTTTTGATGTTATGATTTTTAGATGTTATAGGTTTTAGATGCTTTGAAGGGGAACCAGAATTTCACCTGTACAGTTGCTCTATGATACGTGCCATGTGCTCTTTGTAAGCCATGCACCTATCCATCTTATGAAGAATACAATACCTAGTCATTCTAATCTATTGATCAGTGTTTTGTGTCTGACCCTGTCAAATGCTGAATTAAATCTATATAAATTATATCACAGCACAATTTTTCATTCATAGCTGTTATTGTATTATTATAGAACATTATGTTACAAGTGGTAATAGATTTATTTTCAACAAATGCATCCTGACATATGGTTTGAAGCCCCAACCTATCCAATTCTGGCAATAACTTATCCAATATTACCTTCTCCATTATTTTTCCACAACATGAAATTAGACTTAAAGGTCTATACGACTCTGGGCTTGTCCTACTCCCCTTTCCCTTAAAGACAGATTTAATAAGTGCATGTCTCCAATCTTGAGGAATCTCCCCATATTTATATGACCTAGTAAATAATACTTATAATGGTCTCTCCTTTTTAATTTCTCCAAGTCTTTTGGGTTTCTAATACCATGACAGGAATGGATCCCATTCCAAAGTCAAAATACGATTAAAGTTCATGAAATTAGTATTGTTTCATTCTTTGAGTTCAGCCAAAAGTGCTCTTCGCAGCACCCACAATGTGACCAGTAATGACTTCTCCTGCAATTCATATGGGGTTACATGTCTTGGTAACATATCTAGGTACGACTGTAGATTTTTTTTTACTAAGACCCGTTGCTCCTACTACGACTGAAACTGTCTGGGTATCTTTCTTCCACATTGCTCTTGTTTCTGCCTGCAGATCCTAATATTTTATGACTTTGTGTCTCTCTCTGTCCTAAAAACACTGTAGTCACTGAGTGTGGTGACTTCCATGATCAATGCTACTTTTGTCTTCTTTTCATGGACCACTATATCCAGTTTTCTAGCATCTATATTTCGAACTGTTGGTAATAGGTGATTCCATGTAATGTAAACATCATTTTTTATGAAGCTTTGTGGCTTATGTTGCTAGTATTTTTCAGCCACTTCAGTACCATAATGTTTGCACAATCCCCAGTGCGACCATCTTGCCACATTATTATGCCTTTCGGTATGCAGTCATAGGTTCAAAGGTAGGTAATAGGCTATCTGCCAGAGGGCATTTATAAGCCTAGCCAGAGTGTGTCAGCTTTCGCTGCCCCATTGATTAATTAACTGAGCCTTTGTCAAGAAGAGCCAATGAAATGATCCCAGGGGTGTACTTTCTGTTACCCATCCACTCATCAAGGTTTCTCTTGAAGAGTGTTAGTGAGGGGCTCTGCCTAATGTAGTTAGGAATTTTGTTCCAAAGCATGGGGAGTCTCTGTGACAGGAATCTATCCCTCCAGCATGTTCTACTTATTGTTGTGGCAAGGCTTAGCTCACAAGAGCGAGTGGCTCGCAGTGACTTGGACTTCTTTAGGTGGAGCATGTCCATCAATTCTGAGTTGGACATGGCTTTGTAAGTCAGGCAGAGATCACCTCTGAGTAAGCGATATGCGACTGAGTACAGCTGGAGTTTTTCCAGTTGGGCTGCATAGGTCATATGTTTGAGGCCAGTAATCCTCTTGGTGAGGTACTTTTGTGGTCTGTCCAGCTGTTGGAAGTGTCTTGTGAGGTACATCCCAAATGGAGCATTGTACTCTATGATGGGTCTGATGAGTGATGAGTAGAGAGGCACTATAACCTCTTTATTTCTAGATGAAAACCCTTTACTAATTAGATGGGCTACATAGAAGGATTTCTTAACTACTTTGGCAATATGATTGTCAAAGGAGAGATTACTATCTACCTGGACCCCCAGATCTCTTGTTACCACTTCTGTATTAACAGGGCTACCATCTATGTGGTAATTCATAGGTGTTTTGTTTTTCCCAAATGGGATGACTATGCATTTTTTGGCATTTTAGCTTGAGACCATGACTTTGACACCAGGTGTCCGTCTCAGTAAGGCCCTTTTGAAGAATGTCCATGTCAGCCAGAGAGACAATTATGGCTCACAGTTTGCAGTCATTGGTGAACTTGGTTAGTCATAGTCCTCCTGTATTTGCCTGTACTTCTGAGAAGTATATGCTGAACAGTAAGGGGTCCCAGGACCGAGCCTTGTGACTGGTTTAGAGTCTGAACTGAAGCCTGCTATTCTTACCGTGTGAGCTCTGTCTGTAAGCCAGTTGGCAGCCCATCTCATGACGTAGGGGTTTATGTTCAGGCTGGTGAGTTTTTCTATAATTCCCAAGTGGGGAATGGTGTCAAAAGCCTTGGCAAGGTCAAGGTGGGCTGTGTGAACTACCTTCCCCTCATCTATGGCCTTGGTGACTGTCTTGAAGAAGTCAACCAGGTTTAGTAGGCATGATCTGCCCTTAACAAAGTTGAACTGGGTCGGGTCAAGTGTTTGGAGGTTCCCAATGTCTTTGTTAATGAGTTCCATGATGATGCACTCCATAGCCTTGCAGACCAGGCTAGTCAGGCTTATGGGGCGATAGTTACCAGGGGCAGTTGTGGCCCCTCCTTTGTGGAGCAGAATAACCGTTGCTGTGCACCATTCTATGGGCACATAGCCTGTGGAGAGGCTAAGGCTGAACAGTGTGTTTAGGTGGGGGGTTAGTTTGTTCTGTAGTTCATGCAAGACGCAGCCTGGGAAACCATCTGGCCCCATTGATGCTGTGCTTTTGGCTTTTGAAAGGACTGTTTTCACCTGTGCGTCTGTAATTTCCGGGACACTACACTTTTCTGGTATTGTTGTGGTCCCATTTTTGGGGTGAGAGGGGGATGAAGTTTGTACTGAATCTATCTGCCAGGATGTTGGCAATATCAGTGGGTTCAGTATATTTTGTGATATTTTGCACTAGCTCAAAGCATATCTGCGATTTGCCACTTAGATTCTTGACATAGCTAATGAAGGCTTTGTGGTTATCTTTCAAATCCTTGGCTATTTTTCTTTCGAAGTTAGCCTTGGAGGATTTTATGAGGGACCTTAGTTTCTTACTGATACTGATCAGAGATGTCTTTCCTTCTTGGGATTTGCTTTTTTTCTGAACTAGTTTCCTCCTTCTATTGTATAGCCTGTTTATGGCAGGGGTCCACCAGAATGGTTTCCTTCTCTTAGAGGAGTGAGTCTTGGTTTTGCTAGGGATGGCATGATCCATGCATTCTTGTAGGTGCTCATAGAGTGCATTTGTAGAGGTTCTTGCATCTTGGACACTGTTATCCTTTAGCATGGGGGCTGTGAAACTTACCACCTCTGTCTTAAGTAAGGTGAAGTTTGCTATGAAAAAGTTTTTCACTGTGGTTTCCTTGGTTGGAGGTGGTGGTGTGGTGTGGACATCCAGAGTGATTAGTTTATGGTCTGATCTAACAACTGACGGGTTGACTTCCAGTGTGAAACACCTGTCGCCCATGTTGGTGATGACCAGGTCCAATATGTTTTCACTTCTGGTAGGGGAGTTTACCAGCTGATCCAGGGCATTTGAGTTGATAAATTCCAGGAAGCGCTGGACCTGGGAGTTTGTACTTGAGTAGTTTTCCCAGTTAACAGTAGGGTAATTGAAATTGCCTAATATCAGGGTGTTCAATAGGACCTTCATGTTTTCCAGTATCTCCAGAAAGGCAGAGTGGTGGTCCTGGGTCATGGAGGGTGATCTGTAGCAGGCCACAATTTGCATTGCAAATTTGCCTGATGTTAGTTGCACATGGATGATCTCGGAGGTATCATGCTGCTCCACTAACTGGAGGTGTAGGTATCCTTGATGAATATGGACACACCCCCTCCTTTTGTGTTTCGGTCCATGTTCTGTGGCCAAAATGTGTTGTATGAGTTGGAGCCCGGTAGTGCTGGGGTGCTCTGTGGAGCCTTGAACCAGGTTTCAGTTACTGCACAGATGTCGACATTCTCCGTACTGAGGAGTGCTTCAAGCTCTTGCATTTTGAGATTTAAACTCCTGGCATTGAGTAGCATAACCCTCATTTTTTATTTGTGCTGTTTACGGAGGTGGGTTTGACTTTTGAGCCTTGCCTAAAAAGTCACTATGGGGGCAGCAAGAGCCTTGGCCAGTATTCGAAAGCCTAGGGGTGACAGGTGCAAGCCGTCTCTTGCGAAGCAACGAGGCTTGTCGAGCATGTCATCCCAGGCTGACAGACACTGGATCCCCTTTGATTGACACCAGAAGCTTAGCAAATTGTTGAAATTGATCATTTTTTCTTTATACTGCGGTATCATTCTTGGTGAGGGCAGGATGCTACTCAGGGTCAGGGTCATACCCACCTGGGCTACATGATCAGAGAGCTCTTCCATGTCTCTTTTCATGTAGTCCAGGGAGGTACGTCTCAGGTCATTCACATTTACATGAACAATGACAGAGTCATATTTGTACTTGTTCTGGAGTGACCTGAGTGCTTGAATTATGTGGCAGATTCTGGCTCCCGACAGGCAGGTAACAGTAACCTTCTCCTTGTCCAGCCTAGTGAGTGGGACGTCAGTGTGCCTGACTATAGAGTCACCTATTACTAGTGTGTTAGGTATGTTATTTCGCCTTAAGGGCTGTGATTGTGCTGCACACTGATTTTGTGTTTTATGTGTTGTCTGGTTTGTGATGGGAGGTGCAGGTTTTGTTGGGTGTCTGCTTTGGAGGTCTCTGATGCTTTTGCAGGTTTTTATTTAGAGCCTCTGAGTATAAGTTTGTGTATTTATGTGTATTTTTTGCCAGTGCTGGCTTAGTATGTCCATGTGAGGCTGGAGGTGTGGTACAAGTGTTAACCTTCTCCTCATGACTGCCTGTTCCAGTCTTGGGTGGAGAGAGCTTAGCCTCCAATTTAGCTATATAATTGCATCTCTCGCATATGTTAATGTTTTGTGGTAGGAGGAGAGGGTTGTCTGTGTACATGAGGCAGTTGTAACATTGCTTCAGGATACCCAGTTTCACCAGCTGGACTGGAGAGTATACCCGAAATTGCCCTTTGGTCATGCCTGAATAGTAGGGTGAGCTGCTTAGTCACTTGGTTGGTGAGGGGTGAATAATAAGCCTTTCCCTGCTGGTCAATCAAGTGTTGGGGTATATTAGTGCTTGCTATTAAGTCTGAGCAAGTGCTGGACTGTAGGATGATTTTTAAGTGTTTAGATTGAGAGTTAGGCTACTTTCAAGGGAAGAACTGAAGAGGAAACTTGGTGGAGCAGGGATAAATTTAGCCCTAGCTAACTGGCACTGCCCAGACATGCAAAACTGTGCAAACGTGGTTTTTACAGCAGGGAAATGAAAGAGATAGAAATTAGCCCAAACTGTCCTTCTGCCATTAGTATGTCACAACCAGCAATGAGGTGTGCAACTGTTTCCAATTCAGATTTACAAAACCTACATTTGTCTCTTTCTCCCACATGTTCAATGGACTTTGTAAACCAACATGTACATATCTCACTATCTTGGGCCGCCAATATTAACCTTTCATCTCTTGGTTTGAATTTGCCTCTTCTTAACCATTCTTGTCTTCGTTCCTGATCAACATGAGGTTCTTCCAGAAGTTTTCTACGTTTGCAATTATATTTATGCATTTTCCACATTTCTTGTCTTCTCATCTGGTCCTTCACCTTATATTCTTTCTTTTGTTTTTGTTTTTTGGCACATTCATTTGCTGCCTGATTTTTATCTACTTCTGGTTTGACTTCCATTCCTGCTTGATGCCGATATGCCATATGATATTCTGCTAGATTAAGCAGAGAGGTCATCTTAGATTTATTATCCTCATGTTTCAAAACTTTCACTATGTTTGGGTCTTGTGAGGTCAGCAGATATGTGTGGAGTCCCACAATTTGCAGATCTATACATGTAATCAATTTCAAGGAGGCCCACCCCTCCTTTAGAACAGGGAATATATAATCTTGGTATGCACTGATTTTTATAAATCATTTGGTGAGCATGAAGCATCCTTCTTGTTTTCCTATCTAATCTATCCAAAAAGTTTTGGGGCCAGTTAATCACTCCAAAACTGTACGACAGGAAGAGCAAATTGGTTTATAGCTTGGATTTTGTTCCTAGATGTCAACACCATTTTCAGGATTAATTTAAGTCTTCTAAAGTATTCCTTACTAAGTTTTATTTGTATTTATTCGTATTTTATTGCTGATCGTTCATCAATTCCCAAATATTTATATGCTCCCTCTTGCTCAAGTGCTATTATATCACATTCTTGTTCCAAACTTATGTTTTCCTGCTTTAAAGGTTGCTTTCGCACATTTATCAAGACCAAATAACATTCTTATATCATCTGAAAAAGTTCTGACAACTTACAGTTGTACTTTCAGTTCCTTATCTGATGAGCTATACAGTTTTAAGTAATCGACAAACAGAAGATGAGAAGTCTTTACACTTTGTTGTTTTCTAAGAGCCAAATTATAGCCATGGCCTAAGCTTTTAAGTAGACAGCTTAATGATAAAGGGCAAGACAGAATAGAAGCAGTGATAGAGATTCACCCTGGAATATCCCCCTTTGAATTTTTATCCCTGGGATAATTGTTTGTCCTTTATCATGGCTTGATTGCAAAGTGGTCTGCCACTGTTTCATGGTCACTGTAAAGTAGTCAATCAATGTAGGGTGTATCTTTTACATTTTTAAGCACTCTTTTATCCATGAATGTGGGAAACTGTCAAATGTTTTTCTGAAGTCAATCCATGCCATACTTAGATTCTTCCCTTTTTTACAGTTCTCCACTATGACTTTATTTAACAACAAATGATCCTTTGTTCCATATGACTTTCTTTTATTGCCCTGTTGTTCTACTGCCATAATTGAGTTTTCTTCTAAATGACAATAAACTCTGTCTGCATTAGTTCTTGTGTATAGTTTATACATCATCGGAAGGCAGGTTTTTGGTCTATAGTTCTTAGGGTAGCTTGCAGGTTCACTCCTAAGTAGGAGCATTGTTTTTCCTGTTGTTAGCCAGGTTGGTGTCAGTTCAGGGTGTGCATATAAATAATTCTTACTCATGGCTAAATCTTTGTGCAAATTTGTTAATACTTTTAACCAGAAGTTAGGTACTGCATCTGGACCTGGGTTTTCCAATTAGAGGCTTTTCTTAACTTTGTTTCAATCTCTCTAGCTGTTACTTGATCCCATTTCACATCCTGCACCTTTAAACTTCTTATTCTTTCTTTTACTTCTTCTATCCATTTTGCATCTTTGTTATGTTCCACAAGATTTTCATAAATACTTCTCCAAAATGTATCTATTTCCTTTTTGCTGGTCCTTCAATTCCTTTTACCTTATTTCCCAATTCTCTGTAAAACATTTTTGGGTCATCAATAAATTGCTTATTTTGTACTTTTATAATTATCTGCGTATCTTCTAATTTTTTCCACCTGTGCTGAGATTGTTAGGTATTTGTGACAGTGCATGATACATCCTGGTCTGTTCTAATACTGTGCATTGCTTTTATTATGTCTATCTTTCTAAGTATTTTTGTTGAGCTGTTCCCTCTTCTATGTTCTTCTAACAGTGACACTTCTTGTCTTAATTGCTTTATAGTTTTCTCTATTCGATACTTCCATGATGGTGTTCGATTTTTTCCCCTTCTCTTCCCTCACTACCCTGTGTTCTTGTGGTAGATCTTTATCAGCTATTAGTTTAGCTGCACAGTAAAATATCCTGTTTACTTCTGTTATATCACATGGATCTCTATGGACAGTCCTAATTACGGTGTTCATTTGTTTTATCTGACTTCTGATGTTTTGGGTTTTATAGACCTTCTGCATTCTATTTCTTTCTTTGATCTTAATATGTCTATCTATCTCTATTAAATCAAGCAACTCTTCTCTTAGCTCATTTTCTTCTAAACTGAGGGCACATTTTTTTATTTTCCATTTCCTGAGGGCATTCTATAGAAAGTTCTATAGCATCTTCCCATGGCACATTCTCTTCAGTTTCATCCTGTGCCATCCATTGATCTGTCATATGGGGACTCACTGGCCTGCCACTCCTCAACATTGACTGCGTCTGAGTTTCCACAGTTTCCTGTTCCTTCCCTCGCTGTCCAGCTTCAAGTAAATGTTTATACTGGTTTCATGTGAAAGGCTCCAAAATGTCTTCATGTTGCACCTGACCAATTGCTTCCCATTCCACTGGTTTCCAATTAATTTGGATATCCATTACTCTGTCCTGTTGTGGTGCATTCTGTATTTGATTACTGGTACTGAAAGCTCTTCCTGAAGTATTCTCAGATCACTATTATTAATTCCATCTCCTCCTTTTCCTTTGTTTGGATCCAGTTTTTTTTCAATATAATCTAATTTGAATCCATTATCAGAGTTTACCCAGATGTCACTAGGACAACTTATCACCCTCTTAGTGAAACCAAACTGTTTTGCATAAGATTGTGTAAATATATCTATAATCTGTTGTATATGAGAATACATTTTTGAATCTGCACAGAGTTTATCAATTTGTGTGTCTTTACTCCTTCCATATCTTATGTATCTATAAAAAGGTTTCCTATTCATAGGTTCATAGATTCATAGGTTGGTACTAGGCTATCTGCCCTAGAGTCTATACAAGCCTAGCCATAACAATTCCCTGGCTATTTCTTCCCACACTATTTACTTCCCTGGACCCCTGTCTAGCAGGGAGACTGACGTGATCCCCGGAGTGAATTTCCTTTCTCCCATCCAATCGTCAAGGTTCCTTTTGAAGAGGGCCAAAGAGGCACTCTGCTTGACATGTATAGGCAATCTATTCCAGATTCTGGGGAGTCTCTGGGTCAGGAACCTATCCCTCTAGCATGTTTTGTTTATTGTGATGACAAGGTTTAGATCCCTGGAGCATGTGGCTCTGAGGGATTGGGATTTCTTTAAGTGTAGCATGTCCAACAGCTCTGGGTTTGACATGGCCTTGTATGTTAAGCAGAGATCGCCTCTGACTAGACAATATGTGACAGAGTATAGCTGGAGTTTTTTAAGGGGGTCAGCATAGGGCATCTGATTTAGGCCTGTGATTCTTTTAGTGAGAAGGATTTCCTGACTGTTGTGGCGATGTGGTTATCGAAGGTGAGACCACTGTTAACCTGTCTCCCTAAGTCTCTTATCACACTTTCTGTGTTTAGTGTACTGCCACCTATATGGTAATTCATGGGTACATGTTTTTTCCCAAAGGGGATAACTACACATTTCTTGGCATTGAGCTTGAGCCCATCACTCTGGCACCAAGCATCTGTTTCTATAAGGCCCTTTTGTAGAGTATCCACATCAGTTAAGGATTCAATAATAGCTCCCAGTTTGCAGTCATCTGCGAACTTTGTTAGCCAGAGTCCCTTAGTGTTGGCCTGTACTTCAGAGAAGTAGATGCCAAACAAGAGCGGTCCCAGGAGTGAACCCTGAGGTACTCCACTTGTCACTTGTCTGGAGCTGGATTTGGAGTTGGCTACTTTTACAGTGTGGGTTCTGTCAGTAAGCCAGTTAGCAACCCATTGGGTGACATAGGGATTAATGCCCAGCTTAGTAAGTTTATCTATGATTCCAGAGTGGGGGATGGTGTCAAAAGCCTTGGCAAGGTCTAGATAGGCTATGTGAGCCACCTTACCCTTGTCCATGGCTCTGGAGACTGATTTGAAGAAGTCAATCAGGTTCAGGAGACAAGATTGACCCTTCACGAACCCAAACTGGGTGGGGTCCAGTGTTTGAAGGTTGCCAATGTCTTTGTTTATAAGTTCCATGATAATACGCTCCATGGCCTTGCAGATAAGGCTCGTCAGACTGAATGGACGATAGTTTCTGGGATCCAAGATGGATCTCCCCTTGTGGAGTGGGATAACTGTAGCTCTGCGCCACTCAGTGGGCACAAAACCTGAGGTGAGGCTATGATTAAACATGACACTTAGGTGAGGTGCCAGTTCATATTGTAGTTCATGTAGTACACAGCCTGGGATGTCATCTGGTCCCATGGATGCTGTATTCTTAGCTTTGGAGAGTACGTTTTTTACCTGTGTTGCCATTATTACCGGAATTTGGCAATCTTCCGGTATTGAGATGGGCCATTTAGGGGGTGAGAGGAGGGTGAAGTTGGCACTGAATCGATCTGCCAGGATATTGGCAATAACCTTGGGATCAGTATATTTAATGCCATTCTGTTTTAGCTCAGAGCAGATCTGAGCATTGCCATTTAGATTCTTGACATAGTTATCGAATGCCTTGTGGTTGTCTTTGGAATCTTTGGCAATTTTATTTTCGTAACTAGTTCTGGAGGATTTTATGAGGGATCTCAGTTTCTTACTGAGGCTGCTAAGGGAATTTTTACATCCTGGCATTTTCCTCTTTTCTGCAACAGTTTCTTCCTTTTGTTGTAAAGTTTATTTATGGCAGGAGACCACCAGATTGGCTTCCTTTTTTTGGATGAGAGCATCTTGGTTTTATTTGGGATGGCACGATTCATGCACGAGTGGATGTGCTCGTACAGTGCCTTAGTGTAGGATTCAGCAGTTGAACTTTCAGTTCCCATCTGCATGGGTATAATGAGGTTTGTCACTTCTGACTTGAGTAGCATGAAGTTGGCTTTGGAGAAGTTTTTTTTTATGGAGGTTTCCTTACTGGGGGGTGGGGGTGGGATGTGGATGTTAAGGGTGATTAGCTTATGGTCAGACCTGACTAACGAGGGGGTGACCATAGGTGTGGAGCATCAATTTCCCATGTTGGTAATGACCAGGTCTAGGATATTGGAGCCCCTGGTGGGACTATGGATTAGTTGAGCCAGGGCATTGGAATTTATGATTTCCAAGAACCGTTGGTCAAAGGTGTTGGTACACGAGTTATTTTCCCAGTTAATGGCAGGGTAGTCAAAATCACCCAGTATTAGGGTGTTTGGCTCTATCTTTATGTTTTCCAGTATGTTTAGAAAGGTGTCTTGGGGCATGGTGGAGGATCTGTAGCAAGCTACAATTTGGAATGCAGTCTTACCTAGTGTTAGTTGCACCTGGAGAATTTCAGATGCATTGTGTTGGGCAACAAGCCTGGTGGTGTGAATATCCTTGGTGAATATTGACACTCCTCCACCTTTAGTGTTTTGGTCCTGGTTTGGTGACCGAAAAGTGTGGCAAGAGTTGTAGCCTGGTATTGCAGGGGTGCTCTCTGGAGCCCTGAACCAGTTACTGCACAGATATCAATGTTCTCCCTTTTAGGAGTGCCTCGAGAGAGTGCATTTTGAGGTTTAGACCTCTAGAATTGAGTAGAATTACCTTCAGATTTTGCATGCTTGTACCTGTTATGTTGGTGGTTTTGTCCTTTGAACTTTGCCTAAAAAAGGCACTATAGGGGTGGCAAGAGCCTTAGCCAGTAACCTGAATCCCAGGGGCGAAAGGTGCAGACCATCTCTGGCAAACATTGTGGTCTGTCGATCATGTTGTCCCATGCAGAAAGATACTGAATCCCCTTTGAATGACACCAGAAGCTTAGCCAATTGTTGAAGTCAATCATTTTGTCCTTATATTGTGGTATCATTCTGGGCTGGGTGGCACACTGGTGTTGTGAGCTATGTGACACTTTGGTTGTGATTGGTGTTTGTATGCATTTCAGCTTCAGAGGTCCTTGTTGCTTGGGCAGATTACAGTTAAGGGCCTCTGCATATGTGGATTTAGTGTTGCTATGTGTGGGTGTTGGTAGTGTGGGTTTAGAAGGGCTATGTGTTGCTTGAGGTGTAGTGTGGGTGTTAACCTTCTCCTCTTGACTGCTTAACACAATCTTGGGCAGACAGAGCTTTGCTTCCATTTTGGCTATGTAAGTGCGTCTCTTACAGGTTGTAGTGTTTGGTGGTAGGAGCACTTGCTTGTTTAAGTTTTGCTTAAAAGTTAAACAACAGGCTAATACACTCAAGTGTACTAGCTTTTGATAGCAATTAGTCGAAAAACACAGCATTTATTGTATTTTCTGCCTATCTGAAAAAAAAACTTGAAAAAAAAAAAATACTATTGTTTTCCATACTTTCCTAATAGTTTGTTCCAGTGATCAGATTTGCTGATCCCTGGGCTTTGTCTTGGTTCCTGTGTTTCTCCATTTTCCTTGTTTGGTCAAGGGGTAGTTTCTTTACTCACTAGTGGGAGTAGGGAGTACTGAGCTGCCTGTTTGTCCTCAGAGGAGTGGTTTAAGGCAGTAACTTGTAGTTTATTGGCCATTTTGGGTCATTTCCTGTCTTTTCCAGCCCCCTGCTATAAAGCACACTTTGGCGGGCTTTTCTGGCTATAGAGAACTCAGCACAGCTCCTCGTGGTGTCCAGCAGAGTTCCTAGAGCAGCAGAGACCAGAAAAGACAAACTTTCCAGATTCTAAGTATTTTTTCTGCATTTTCGACTTTTTAAGCCTTCGATTACTATTTCTGCCTGTTTTATTCTGTTATTACCTGTTTTTACTGTTTTAATAGCTTGAATTGTTTGTTGCACTTGCTTGTTTAAGTTTTGCTTAAAAGTTAAACAACAGGCTAATACACTCAAGTGTACTAGCTTTTGATAGCAATTAGTCAAAAAACACAGCATTTATTGTATTTTCTGCCTATCTGAAAAAAAAACAAAAAAATACTCTTGTTTTCCATACTTTCCTAATAGTTTGTTCCAGTGATCAGATTTGCTGATCCCTGGGCTTTGTCTTAGTTCCTGTGTTTCTCCATTTTCCTTGTTTGGTCAAGGGTAGTTTCTTTACTCACTAGTGGGAGTAGGGAGTACTGAGCTGCCTGTTTGTCCTCAGAGGAGTGGTTTAAGGCAGTAACTTGTAGTTTATTGGCCATTTTGGGTCATTTCCTGTCTTTTCCAGCCCCATGCTATAAAGCACGCTTTGGCGGGCTTTTCTGGCTATAGAGAACTCAGCACAGCTCCTCGTGGTGTCCAGCAGAGTTCCTAGAGCAGCAGAGACCAGAAAAGACAAACTTTCCAGATTCTAAGTATTTTTCTGCATTTTGACTTTTTAAGCCTTTCGGTTACTATTTCTGCCTGTTTTATTCTGTTATTACCTGTTTTTAGTGTTTTTAATAGCTTGAATTGTTTGTTGCACTTTCTTGTTTAAGTTTTGCTTAAAAGTTAAACAACAGGCTAATACACTCAAGTGTACTAGCTTTGATAGCAATTAGTCGAAACATACAGCATTTATTGTATTTTCTGCCTATCTGAAAAAAAAACTTGAAAAAAACAAAAAAAAAATACTCTTGTTTTCCATACTTTCCTAATAGTTTGTTCCAGTGATCAGATTTGCTGATCCCTGGGCTTTGTCTTGGTTCCTGTGTTTCTCCATTTTCCTTGTTTGGTCAGGGGGTAGTTTCTTTACTCACTAGTGGGAGTAGGGAGTACTGAGCTGCCTGTTTGTCCTCAGAGCAGTGGTTTAAGGCAGTAACTTGTAGTTTATTGGCCATTTTGGGTCATTTCCTGTCTTTTCCAGCCCCCTGCTATAAAGCACGCTTTAGCGCAAGATTAGCGATTTAGCTGAGTTGCCACTGTTGCACACTAGGGCAGTGCCGGTTAAGCAGGTTTAAACTATTCGGGCTACCTAAAGTCCACTCTTCAAATTTTCCCTTAAAACTACCTTCCTCGAACTATACTACTGATCTAATCAGCGTATCCTATAACTAAAAAGATCATCTCTACTTGACTCCAAGTAGACTATTCTCTAACTGTTAAACCTAGCACTTGCTCCTACAGTACTTATTGCCTCGATGCGGCACTCTTATAGATAGCACCCCAAAAAGGCAAACCCCATTTCTCGGTCACCCACGTCCCCCGGAATCTCTTTTAAAGTTTTTTTGTCTAGTCCTTCTAGCATGTCGAGGGATCAGTTGCTAGTGTCATCTCCTGCTCAGCTGGTGAACCTGGGAATATTGAGGCAATGTTACAATTGCCTCATGTACACAGACAACCCTCTCCTCCTCCCACAAAACACAAATACATGCGAGAGATGCAACTATACGGCCAAACTGGAGGCTGAGCTCTCTCAACATAGGACTGGCAAGACCAGTCAGGAGGAGAAGGTTACCACACACACTATAGACCCAGTCTCACATTGTACCATCACAACCTCAAATCATACACATAAACACACAAAGACATACTAGGAGGCTCTGATCAAAAATCTACCAAAACAGCAGAGGCCACCAAAGCAGACACCCAAACAACCACCACCTCAGAACACAACACCTGCAACACATAGACCTCACAGTCAGAGTGTCAAACAGTCACAGCCCTTAAGGCCAAACACAATGCCAGACACACTAGTCATTGGGGACTCCATAGTCAGACACACTGACGTCCCGCTCACCACCAGACTGAGTAAGGAGAAGGTCACAGTAAGCTGCCTGTCGGGCGCTAGAATCCGCCACATAACGCAAGCACTCAGGTCTCTCAACAGCAGGTACAAATCTGACTCAGTCATTGTCCACGCTGGTGTAAACGACCTGAGACGCACTCCTTGGACTACATGAAAAGAGACATTGAGGAGCTCTCTGATTATGTAGCCCAGGCAGGTATGACCCTGACCTTGAGCAGTATCCTACCTTCACCAAGAATGATGCCACAATACAGAGATATGATGATCAGCTTTAACAATTGGCTTAAACTCTGGTGTCATTCAAAGGGGATCCAATGTCTGTCTGCCTGGGATGACATGCTGGACAAGCCACGCTGCTTCGCAAGGGACGGCTTGCACCTGTCACCCCTGGGATTCCGGATATTGGCAAAGGCTCTTGCCACCCCAATTTTTAAAAAAAAAATTTTTTCCCTTTTTTAAAAAAAAAGGGAAGGCCCCCCAAAAAATTTTTTTCCCCCCCTTTTTAAACTGAGGGCACACTTTTTTATTTTCCATTTCCTGAGGGCATTCTATAGAAAGTTCTATAGCATCTTCCCATGGCACATTCTCTTCAGTTTCATCCTGTGCCATCCATTCAGCTGTCATATGGGGACTCACTGGCCTGCCACTCCTCAACATTGACTGTGTCTGAGTTTCCACAGTTTCCTGTTCCTTCCCTCGCTGTCCAGCTTCAAGTAAATGTTTATACTGGTTTCATGTGGAAGGCTCCAAAATGTTTTCATGTTGCACCTGACCAATTGCTTCCCATTCCACTGGTTTCCAATTAATTTGGATATCCATTACTCTGTCATGTTGTGGTGCATTCTGTATTTGATTACTGGTACTGAAAGCTCTTCCTGAAGTGTTCTCAGATCACTATTATTAATTCCATCTCCTCCTTTTCCTTTGTTTGGATCCAGTTTTTTTCAATATAATATAATTTGAATCCATTTTCAGAGTTTACCCAGATGTCACTAGGACAACTTATCATCCTCTTAGTGAAACCAAACTGTTTTGAATAAGATTGTGTAAATATATCTATAATCTGTTGTATCTGAGAATAAATTTTAGAATCTGCAGAGTTTATCAATTTGTGTGTCTTTACTCCTTCCACATCTTATGTATCTATAAAAAGGTTTCCTATTCATAAGTTCATAGATTCATAGGTTGGTACTAGGCTATCTGCCCTAGGGTCTATACAAGCCTAGCCATAACAATTACCTGGCTATTTCTTCCCACACTATTTACTTCCCTGGACCCCTGTCTAGCAGGGAGACTGACATGATCCCCGGGGTGAATTTGCTTTCTCCCATCCAATCGTCAAGGTTCCTTTTGAAGAGGGCCAAAGAGGCACTCTGCTTGACATGTATAGGCAATCTATTCCAGATTCTGGGGAGTCTCTGGGTCAGGAACCTATCCCTCTAGCATGTTTTGTTTATTGTGATGACAAGGTTTAGATCCCTGGAGCGTGTGGCTCTGAGGGATTGGGATTTCTTTAAGTGTAGCATGTCCAACAGCTCTGGGTTTGACATGGCCTTGTATGTTAAGCAGAGATCGCCTCTGACTAGACAATATGCGACAGAGTATAGCTGGAGTTTTTTTAAGGGGGTCAGCATAGGGCATCTGCTTTAGGCCTGTGATTCTTTTAGTGAGATATTTCTGCAGCCTTTCCAGTTGTTGCAGATGTCTTAAGAGGTACATACCAAAATGGGGCGTTGTATTCTATAATGGGTCTAATGAGAGATGAGTACAGTGGAACAATGACCTCCTTTTTTCTGGATGAAAATCCCTTAGTGATGAGGTGTGCTACATAGAAGGATTTCCTGACTGTTGTGGCGATGTGGTTATCGAAGGTGAGACCACTGTTAACCTGTCTCCCTAAGTCTCTTATCACACTTTCTGTGTTTAGTGTACTGCCACCTATATGGTAATTCATGGGTACATGTTTTTTCCCAAAGGGGATAACTACACATTTCTTGGCATTGAGCTTGAGCCCATGGCTCTGGCACCAAGCATCTGTTTCTGTAAGGCCCTTTTGTAGAGTATCCACATCAGTTGAGGATTCAATAATGGCTCCCAGTTTGCAGTCATCTGTGAACTTTGTTAGCCAGAGTCCCTTAGTGTTGGCCTGTACTTCAGAGAAGTAGATGCCAAACAAGAGCGGTCCCAGGAGTGAACCCTGAGGTACTCCACTTGTCACTTGTCTGGAGCTGGATTTGGAGTTGGCTACTTTTACAGTGTGGGTTCTGTCAGTAAGCCAGTTAGCAACCCATTGGGTGACATAGGGATTAATGCCCAGCTTAGTAAGTTTATCTATGATTCCAGAGTGGGGGATGGCGTCAAAAGCCTTGGCAAGGTCTAGATAGGCTATGTGAGCCACCTTACCCTTGTCCATGGCTCTGGAGACTGATTTGAAGAAGTCAGTCAGGTTCAGGAGACAAGATTGACCCTTCACGAACCCCGAACTGGGTGGGGTCCAGTGTTTGAAGGTTGCCAATGTCTTTGTTTATAAGTTCCATGATAATACGCTCCATGGGCCTTGCAGATAAGGCTTGTCAGACTGATGGGACGGTAGTTTCCAGGATCCAAGGTGGATCCCCCCTTGTGGATTGGGATAACTGTAGCTCTGCGCCACTCAGTGGGCACAAAACCTGAGGTGAGGCTATGATAAAACATGACACTTAGGTGAGGTGCCAGTTCATATTGTAGTTCATGTAGTACACAGCCCGGGATGTCATCTGGTCCAATGGATGCTGTATTCTTAGCTTTGGAGAGTACATTTTTTACCTGTGTTGCCATTATTACCGGAATTTGGCAATCTTCCGGTATTGAGATGGGCCATTTAGGGGGTGAGAGGAGGGTGACGTTGGAACTGAATCGATCTGCCAGGATATTGGCAATATCCTTGGGATCAGTATATTTAATGCCATTCTGTTTTAGCTCAGAGCAGATCTGAGCATTGCCATTTAGATTCTTGACATAGTTATCGAATGCCTTGTGGTTGTCTTTGGAATCTTTGGCAATTTTATTTTCATAACTAGTTTTGGAGGATTTTATGAGGGATCTCAGTTTCTTACTGAGGCTGCTAAGGGAATTTTTACATCCTGGCATTTTCCTCTTTTCTGCAACAGTTTCTTCCTTTTGTTGTAAAGTTTGTTTATGGCAGGAGACCACCAGATTGGCTTCCTTTTTTTGGATGAGAGCATCTTGGTTTTATTTGGGATGGCACGATTCATGCATGAGTGGATATGCTCGTACAGCGCCTTAGTGTAGGATTCAGCAGTTGAACTTTCAGTTCCCATCTGCATGGGTATAATGAGGTTTGTCACTTCTGACTTGAGTAGCATGAAGTTGGCTTTGGAGAAGTTTTTTTTATGGAGGTTTCCTTACTGGGGGGTGGGGGTGGGATGTGGATGTTAAGGGTGATTAGCTTATGGTCAGACCTGACTAACGAGGGGGTGACCATAGGTGTGGAGCATCAATTTCCCATGTTGGTAATGACCAGGTCTAGGATATTGGAGCCCCTGGTGGGACTATGGATTAGTTGAGCCAGGGCATTGGAATTTATGATTTCCAAGAACCGTTGGTCAAAGGTGTTGGTACACGGGTTGTTTTCCCAGTTAATGGCAGGGTAGTCAAAATCACCCAGTATTAGGGTGTTTGGCACTATCTTTATGTTTTTCAGTATGTTTAGAAAGGTGTCTTGGGGCATGGTGGAGGATCTGTAGCAAGCTACAATTTGGAATGCAGTCTTACCTAGTGTTAGTTGCACCTGGAGAATTTCAGATGCTTTGTGTTGGGCAACAAGCTTGGTGGTGTGAATATCCTTGGTGAATATTGACACTCCTCCACCTTTAGTGTTTTGGTCCTGGTTTGGTGACCAAAAAGTGTGGCAAGAGTTGTAGCCTGGTATTGCAGGGGTGCTCTCTGGAGCCCTGAACCAGGTCTCAGTTACTGCACAGATATCGATGTTCTCCATTTTTAGGAGTGCTTCGAGAGAGTGCATTTTGAGGTTTAGACCTCCAGCATTGAGTAGAATTACCTTCAGATTTTGCATGCTTGTATCTGTTATGTTGGTGGTTTTGTCCTTTGAACTTTGCCTAAAAAAGGCACTATAGGGGTGGCAAGAGCCTTAGCCAGTAACCTGAATCCCAGGGGCGAAAGGTGCAGACCATCTCTGGCAAACATCGTGGTCTGTCGATCATGTTGTCCCAGGCAGAAAGATACTGGATTCCCTTTGAATGACACCAGAAGCTTAGCAATTGTTGAAGTCAATCATTTTGTCCTTATATTGTGGTATCATTCTGGGCTGGGTGGCACACTATTGTTGTGTGCTATGTGACACTTTGGTTGTGATTGGTGTTTGTTTGCATTTCAGCTTCAGAGGTCCTTGTTGCTTGGGCAGATTACAGTTAAGGGCCTCTGCATATGTGGATTTAGTGTTGCTATATGTGGGTGTTGGTAGTGTGGGTTTAGAAGGGTTATGTGTTGCTTGAGGTGTAGTGTGGGTGTTAACCTTCTCCTCTTGACTGCTTAACACAATCTTGGGCGGAGAGAGCTTTGCTTCCATTTTGGCTATGTAAGTGCGTCTCTTACAGGTTGTAGTGTTTGGTGGTAGGAGGAGAGGGTTGACTGTGTACATGAGGCAATTGCTGCATTGCCCCAGTAAGCCCAGATTCACCAGGTGGACAGGAGAAATCACTGGAAGCTGACCCTTGGACATGCCTGGTTTGGTTCTTTTTTTTGTGTGTTTTTGTAAAGTACAGGAGCTGTTTTCCCTTACCTTAGCAAGGTACTTTGCAATTATAATCTGTTTAGTGCCTACAATTAATTTCTCCTTATTAACAAGGAGAGTTGAGTGCTTGTATCAGTTTAAGGCTTCTTAGTGCTTTCCAGCAGGTATTAGAACAAGTACTAGTCACAGGAATGCTTAAAGGTAAGATGAAAAAAAAATGCACACTGCAGTGTGCACTAGAGAAGTTAGATGTGAAAGTAGGTATCTTAAGTTTTACCTGTTTAAAAAGTTAAGGTTTAGTAGAGAGTTACTATTTGTAAAACAGCAAGATGGATTGAAAGGGGTGGCCACTTTTGTATTCTGGTAATATGGAATACAGTAGGATGGCCAATAAATTTAAATAGTTGAAAGGGAGGGATTTCAAAAATGATGATTTTGTGATTACTCACACAAGCCAGTGAAAGCAGAGAGGAAATGAGATCTATGGTCAGATTAACATAAGAGGCAGACAACTAGAAAGACAGTGGTATTTAACAAGACAACTGTAACTGGGTGAGATGGTGGGAAAAAAATAATGCCTGACTCAGAAGAGACAGAGCTGTGGTCTCTTTTGAAGTTTTAATATGCAGTTAAAGCAAAATGCAAGTAAAACACAAGGTAAAGAAAACAAACCACAGTATTCAAAATATAAAAAGGCAATAAAGTAATACAAAATACAACAAATAAAATCAAACTAACCTTTCCTTCACAGCAAAGTGTAGCAGAATCTGGATGAGCCTTTCTGGTAAAGCTCTGAAATGTTTTATTTTATCCCTTAAATAGAAGGTTTAGTTCATAGCTCCACCCCTCAGTTCACAAATGATTAACCTTAAGTGATCTCTTCTACCTTATGAATGAGTCCTTATTTGATCAGTTCTAATTTCTGCCTGACTCAGAAGAGACAGAGCTGTGGTCTCTTTTGAAGTTTTAATATGCAGTTAAAGCAGAATGCAAGTAAAAGACAAGGTGAAGAAAACAAACCACAGTATTCAAAATATAAAAAGGCAATAAAGTATTACAAATTACAACAAATAAAAAGCAAACTAACCTTTCCTTCACAGCAAAGTGTAGCAGAGTCTGTATGAGCCTTTCTGGTATTATGCTCAATATCTTTATATAAATTTTCTTCAAATTTTTCTCAATCTTTTCTCACACTATGCTTAATTTGTTTGCCCAGCTTGTTTCTTTCAGTTTTCAAAGTTGTAGTTTGACCTCTTCAATTTCTTATATTTTTATCTCTCACCTTAATCAGGTATCTTGTTCTTTGAAACTGTATTTGTTTGCACTTAAAAGCATTCTGCAGAGTCTCTTTGCTCTTTTATCTATTTAAAAACTTTCATTTTGTGGTTCACTGCTGTCATAAAGATTTCTGTATGCCTTGATCCTGGTGTTAATCTTTTTTTTTATTTTTGCACTCAAACAATTTATTTTTCAAAATTTTCCATATTACATCTGAGGTTTTTCCACTGAACACCTAACTCCAGTTAGTTTTACATAGTGACTGTTTTGCTTCCATATAATCTGTGATTAACCTTCTGTGCATTGGTTTAGATTTCAGTTTGGCAGAATTATCTAGCGACAAATTAACCTTAATAACCCCGTGATCACTGCACATCAATGGTGGTAAAACTTGACTTGAAGTAACAGTAATTTCTTTAGGAACACAAACAATGTCTAATATGTTCTGTTGCCTGGTAGTTTTCTTTTACAATTTGAAGCAATTGTTGTTCCTGTACATATTTTGTGAATAATTTCCTTACTAATGTTCATCTTCATCATCAGCCCCCTTTTTCCCATTTTTTTCTACATGGGGTTGGGGTACTGTGCTAACTGTCGCCAACTCTCTCGATTCAGTGCCACTCTCCTGCCTTCTTCAACACTTATGCCTGACTGTCACAGATCTTCTTTCACACAATCCATCCAGCTCTTTGCTGGACATCCTTGCTTCCTCTTACCTTCTTCAAATCTTCTACCCCAGATTGTCTTCTGCTTTTCTGCACATGTCCAAATCACCGTAATCTGTTCTCTTTGATCTTTTCTGCAATTGGAACTACTTTGGCTTCTGTTCTTATGTCCTCATTTTTTCGCCTGTCCCGCAGTGTGCATCCTACCACCCTTCTCAGGTACTTCATTTCCATCATCTCTAGCTTCTTCAACTATTCTGCCTTTCCTGTCCAGGTTTCTGTACCATACAGTAGTACTGGTTGCACCACTGTCTTATTTACATTTCAGCTTCTTTTGCATTTTTCTGTCATAGACTACACCTGATACTCTATGCCAGTTGGCTGCAGCCCCTCTGATTCTAGCTTTGACCTCTTCATTGAGATTTTCCTTCTCTTCAACCACCCCACCCAGACACTTGAAGCTGTTTAACTGTTCCACTATCTTCCCTTCTATCTCTATTCTCAGTTTCTTCTGATTTCCCCAATTTTCTGGCATTACCATCTTATCTGTGCTTGGTTTCATCCCATGTGCCTTCAGTTTTGCATTCATTCTCCTATCCTTTCCTGAAGTTCTAACTCAGTCTCATACAGCTACTTTTTGATCTGTCCCCTCAACCTGTTTGCTGATGTAGTTCATTATGAACAGCAGTGGGCTCAGAGCTGAACCCTGGTGTATACCCACTCTCACTGGAAACCTCTATGTGAGGCCGATCACTGTCGAGTCATTGGGTCCTTGCACATAACCTGCACTGGACTTCAAACCATCTATCCAGATCAGCTTTCTTGGGACTTTGTCATATGCTTTTCCCAAGTCTAGGAATGCCCAGATGAACTCTGTCCTCATCTCTAACTTCTTCTCAAGTATCTGTCTCACTGCAAACATCGGGTCAGTTGTGCGGGTGCTAGAGCTCTGAGTAATTCCTTTCTCTCCAGTCAACTTCCAGGTCTTCAGCCTGATCTCTGCTGACCTTACAGCCTTCTCTGACCATTTCAGCTGATTGTGGCATCTAGTGGTTTATGCTGTGGGCCAATTTTACTGGGGATGACTTTGCAATCATGGATTCTATCCCAGTGCCTTTTCCGTACTAGGAGGAAGTCTACCTAGCATGTTGTGACTGTCTCTCTTTCAGAACCATGTATTGGCTGCTATAAAACCATTGCCAAACAGAAGTCTAGAATGGCTTCTCCTTCTTTATTTCTGTTTCCCCATCCATGTGGACCCTGGACCCAGGAACTCCTCATATCCTCTTCTGTCTGGCTTGATATGTGCATTCAAGTCACCCATTATCATGGGCCATATGATATTATGAATACTGCCCTGAAGTCCCACTTGCCATGAGGCTGTCATTAATTCTGATGATATTCCTCACTGGCACCTCTTTCATTCTCTCTCTCTCTCTCTCACACCACAATTCTTACACCATTTCTAGTCTGTCCCCCTTCTGAGTAGTAGAGTCTGGATTCTAAGCCAAGTGGCTTTGCTGCACTGCCCTTCCATCTCATCTCTTGGATACATTGGATGTCCAGCCTCCTCCGTCATCATGTTATCCACTTCCAAGCTGGAGCCTGTCAATGAACCTCCATTAAGTGTAGCAATTCTCAGTTCATTCTCAGTTCATGTTTGGCAGGTTGGTTGGTTTTACATCCAGCTTTCACTCAACAGAGCTATATAACCCAGGCTGGGCAACCAGACACCAGCTGGCCAGTAGCTTATTGACCCAGGGCTGCTGGACTTTATGGCGGGTGCACACTGGCCAATAGGGGCACATATACCCCTCCTACTGTTAGCAAGGGTTCTTGGCATAGGTCAGAGTAGGAGTAGGCGGAGTCCTCAACCCACTTATCACCAGAGAGTACCCATGCCCATTTTGGCAACACTAGTCAACATGACCAAATCAGCAAATTGTATTTTACACCTTCGAGTGGCTTGCCCTGCCACAGCATACAGTCTGTGATCCATGTGTTCCTATCTTGAGGATACTGTGCACCACAGTAGATGCACAAAGCTTTTGGTCTTTACAACTCATCTCCCTATAGGGCACCGTGTACAGTCTCTGTTGCTGCCCACAGCTCCATTCATTGGTGGGTTTGAGATGGAAACACTCAGCATGTTTTTTTGGATGTGGAAGAAACCCCATGGAGACACGGGGAGAACATGTAAACTCCAAACAGGCACTGGTCAGAGTTCAGGATCGAAACTTGTACCTTGTGCATGGGAGGCAAAGACTTTAACCATTATGCCAACTGGTCTCTTCCTGACTAATGTAGCTTTATCAATATTATTCCAATCTGTTTCTGGTAAATTTAAGTCCCCGAGCTAATATTATTCTTCTCTCCTGTGTTTCAATCAAGAAATGCATGAATTCCTTTAGGTCATCAGCGCTTGACTTTGGTGGTCTATACACTCCAACAATTGTTATATGTTCCAGTGTTGTCTTTATTGTCCCATTTTCACAGTCTATAGTATTCGTCTTATCACTGAATGTGTAATAATCACAGGTCTCATAACTATGTTTAATCCCTGTCATAACACCTCCACCTGATTTTTTTGTTAGAATGTCTGCTGCAGTAAAAACATTTATACCCTGACAGAACTAGTTTCCAATCACTGCTCTTAAACCATGTTTCGCTAACAATAACAACATCAATCTTGTGGAAACGTATTAAATTTTTCAATAAAAAAAACGTTATTATTAATGGCCCTAGCATTACAACCAGAGATCCATCAAATGTTGCTATCTGTGAATTGTTAAATTTTCAACCTGGAAAAAATCCTGCTTAGTGTTTGTCGAATATTGTAAAATATCTGATGCAAAAATTCTCTTCACTGATCTTGACAACTGCACGCCATCCTGTATGAACATTTGTGCCCAAAACTAAGCTTGGATACTCTACACATTTCCATTTTTTAAAATGGGACATTTTTCCATGTAGGTATTTATCCAAAAATCTTTTCATTCACAGTGACCTGACTGCCCTTTCTATATGTGATTTGTGAAAAAATATGTCCTAACACCAGTACAAGCTATGCTATCTAAGAGGGCTGTAAGTTCCCTACTAACAATCAGAGAGTCCTTGCATATGAGATCATTTGTACTGACATGAATAAAAACAGATCTGTATTTGCTTACATTAGGATGTTCCAAGGCGTGTCTCACAACTTCTATTTTTGCTTCTGGTAAGCATAACATTATTTGATGTTCATTATCTTCTGTGCAAATGAAAGCATCAGTTCCTCTAATAATAGAATCTCCAATTACAAGAATATATTTTCTAACTATATCTGAAGAATCTTCGACTTCTAATAGGTTCATAGGTTAGTACTAGGCTAACTGCCTTTGCGAGCCATTTTAAGCCTAGCCAGTTATGCCTTGTGAGATTCAAATCCTGCACCTTGTGTTTGTAAGGCAAACACCTTAACCATTAGGCCACCCTCCCAACACAGTAATACCTTCTCTGTCAATTGTTACAGAAGAATGCTCTTCATCACCATTAGTCTTATTAATCCAACTATTTTCATTGCATATTAAATTTGCAAGCATACAAATATTGTGTGTAATAACCAGGAAAAAAAGAAACCAGAATAGTTATATCATATAAATGTTTGTAAACTTGTTGTGAAGTTTAAGTATGTTTACAGAAGAGGTTAAGATCACCACAGCATATCTCCAAGTTAACATATATAAGAAGGCATCATGGTTTCAGAAAAAATAGTAAATAAATTTGTGCTCATGAATAAAGACATATTTTCAGAGCTTCCTGCCAGAAAATGTTTAATCCTGCACAATACAGAAACTGTACCTTATGAGAAAGTAAATATGAACACTTCAATAAAACTGTAAAGACTATATTACGAATGGCTATACAACTGGACTGGAGATATTGTAACTGACTGCTCAAATATCTTCTTTTTGCTGAAAGCAAAAAAAAAAATGATTGACTTCAACAATTGGCTTAGTTTCTGGTGTCTCAAAAAGGGGATCCAATATATTTCAGCCTGGGGAGACATGATAAACAAACCACAATGCCACTTGTCACCACTTGACTTCTGGATACTGGCAAAAATGTTATCTATCCCCATAGTGCCTTTTATAGGTTATGCCAAGTTGTTAAACCCTCCAACATAATAAAAATCACTAATGACCACCTAAAGGTACTGCTGCTCAGCTCTAGGAGTTTAAATAAAAAAAAATACTCTCTGGAAGCAGTCCTCACCCTGGAAAACACCCTCTAATGCCTTTCCCTACTCACTATCCAGCCTCTTCTTTAACACTTCTACAGATGCACTATCTCTTATCACACATTACTTACCAACTAACCACCACATACTCCCCACTGTCCCATCTATACCAGCTAACTCTCCTCTAGACTAAGTTGAAAAGCTTTCCCTGAAAATGTCAGTGAACCTCATATGAACTTGTCTATATTCTCCTCCTTTGACAAACTGGCTACTATTTTTCGTTTTTCTTTTCTTCTCTTATTTTCATTACATCTTCAAGATTATCTGGCTAGTATTTTTTAGTTTTTCCGTTCTTGTGTTATCTTCACTACATCTTCAACACTGTCTCTACTTAACATACTGTATGAACAACAATCATATGTTACTACCTGCTATACTTCTAATTGTATGTCTAAACCACTATGCTTATATAAATATCTTATACAATCATATGTTATCTGCTATATTTTATAACTGTATGTTTAAACCACAATGCTCATGTAAATATCTTATGTATAGTATGTTAGCAATTGTTATGGAGCTTTTCTCCCCGAGCCTCAACTTGAAATGGACAGCTCTGTCCAGTCGGAGATCCCCAGTAAACAAATGTAAAATAAATAAATAAATAAATACAGACATATGTGCAGTCCCAGAAACATGGTTCTTAACCATGGAAAGCAGAAAGTGCACTGGCTATCAAAGGCTACAGTGCTTTTCATACATTTCAGTCCCTTTTATCTCAGAATAAAACAAAGGGAGGAGGTGTCTCAGTGTTCACTGCTAGACTAGTCCAACAATATAACTTGCGAGTTGCTCCATGCCCAACTAACCATAAGTTCGACCCCCTATCAGTCTGGAAAACCAAACCTCTTACCTAAACCTACTGAAATCTTTTAACATTCAGCCTATGTATGGGTGACTTCAACTATCCCTCCAGAAACCGCAACACTTATATGACCCATAATTCAATTGCACAGAGGGTTTTTGACTTTGTCAGGCAAACACCCTGAAGAAAGTAATTAGTTCCCCAACAGATGTACAAATATCCTAGACCTAGTGCTCACAAAAATGGGGGGATGTTGCTCCCTCCCATGTATTAATTCTTCCCTGGTAAGATCTGACCATAAAATTATCTCCTTTAATATTAAAACTAAACTAAAACCCTCATCAAACTCCAAACCTGTTAAGAACTTTCCTAAGTCCAGTTACCTCAAACTAAGTGACTGCTTATTAAACTTCTAAGCCCCTCCAAACCTGGAGGACACTGAGGCCTACTCTGAGCTTTACACAAAAGCACTGTACAACTACATTCATAGCTGCATAGAGGAGGCAGTGTCTGTCCAAGTTAAACTTACGATTAATGGCAATAATAAATCATTCTAGTGACCCCCTAGCATAAATAAGCTATTCAGCCAAAGGAAAAAAAAAGATGCATAGAGGAGACAGTACCTGTCCAAGTCAAACCTATGATTATTGACAATAATAAATCACTTTGGTGGACCCCTAGCATAAATAGGCTATTCAGTAAAAGGAAAAAAATGTCTCTCCAAAGCCAAGAAGGACAGACAAAACAGTGCAAAAGTAACTCACCAGTCTGAACAAACAAATTAGAGAACTGTCAAATCTGCCAAAGCAAACTAGGAGGCAAAGATAGCCTCCCATGTAAAAGATAACCATAAGGCTTTTCAAATTATGTTCATAACCTCAGAGAAAATGCTCAGTAATATGCCGAGTTAATCATGAATGGCTTCAATTACGCCCAGCCTGAAACTACAGCAAACCCGCTGGAGGACAAGTTCAGCTCAAACTCCTCCTCTCTATCACCATCTATAAAACCCAAAGAATTACCTTCAGCTATCACCCTACCAGTCATTATGAGGGAACAGGTCCTTACTGTATTTGGTAAAGATAGAAACACAGCTTCAGTGGGTCCTGACAGCATTCCAGGATGCTTCTTAAATAGCTTAAAAAATCTATCAGGGTCACTAGAAACTGTCTTTAACTACTGCCTCCAGATGGGCTTTGTCCCAGTGGACATCAAATGTCCCAGAGAACTGCATACCCATAAGCTTGACCAGTCATATCTGCAAGGTCATGGAGACAATTATCATGGATATGATCAATAATGACATTGGAAATCTCAAACACAGGACCAGACCCACTTTGGCTTTGTAAAAAGGAGGTTTTGCCTACTCAATCTGGTAGACTTCTTCAAGAAAGTCACTAGGGCCATTGGTGAGGGTAAAATAATACACACCACTTACCTAGACCTGGCAAAAGCTTTCAACACAATCCCTGACACAGGGTCATAGATAAACTTACTGAGTTAGACATAAATCCCTACATAATAAGATGGACTGACTCACTGACAGGACACACATTGTCAAAGTAGATGAATCCACTTCTGATAAGAAATCTGTTACTAGCAGTGACCCGCAGGGTGCAGTGCTGGGACCACTTCTGTTTAGTCTATACTTATCCGACATGAAGGTCAAAACTGGGGGCCTCTGGCTCACCAAGTTCACTAACAGCTGTAAGCTGGGAGCAATCATTCAATCCCTAAATAATGTAGACATCCTACAAATAGGCCTAAAAATGACAAGCATCTAGACCCAAAACCATTGTCTGAGACTAAATGCTAAAAATGTATAATCATACTCTTTGGTTAGTCATATATCCCTGCAAATTCTAATATTGATAGCACACCCCTAAACACAGACCCATTGGTGAGGGACCTAGGAACACAGGTAGATAGTAATTTAAACTTTAACCACCAGGTAGCTACAATAGTGAGGGAAACTTTCTGTGTGGCTCACCTTATAAGTAAAGCCATGGCATAAGATCAAAGGAAGTCATAATGCCATTATATTTGGCTTTCATTAGGTCCATAATCAAGTATACTCCTCCCTTCTGCACGTACCTAATCAGACTCTTACACTGACTGGAGTGGGCCCAGAGATTCCTCGCTAAAAAATGCAAAGCATGAGACACATCTTATGCAGACTGATTAAAGGTCTTATCCCTTTACTCCACCTCATATAGTTTATTGAGAGGTGATGTATGGTTGACCTACAGCGCATTCTCTGATTCATCCCTGATGAAAATGTTACATAGTCATATGAAAAATTATACGAGGGTTACACATTCTATGTACCTGAACCTTATTTGTGACTCTCACAGAACTTAAAGGCTACCTCGTCTATGGAATAAACTTCCCTTTTTCATAAAAGAAAGCCCATCCCTCACTCTCTTCAAAATGAATTTGGATATTTGTCTGGTTAAATGGATGGGGATCTGTAATTGTACTCCTGGGGTACTGCCAGTGTCTGTTATGGACAGAGGCACTCTATAAAATGACTCAGGATTCCAAAACCCAAAGACCCACTACCCTGATACTTCTCTATCCCATATCTGGGGAATTAGGATATAATACTGTCCTATCCTGGGTATTATTGGCTAGACTTGTAAAGGCTCTTGTTCTATTACCATAGTAATCACGTATGAACCTATAAACCTATGAAACCTAAGATGAAGTTGACACATTTTACTTGGGATTATGAAATGAATTTTCCAGTCAATACCATGGAAAATTGTTCTGATGTGTCTATATACCATCGTAATTCAAGGAGAATTAGAACCATGGATATAAATCTTACTGAGTTTAAGGCTGATGGAGCCATACGATTTGCTGAGATACAAGATAGTCATGATAACACAGTTTCTATGTGATAAGCAAGACAGAGATCTCTCCTCAAAAATCCATAAACACTGAATAAAGTGATTCAGCTTTCATAGACTCTTGATAAGTCAGGGAACTTAAGCCTGCGATCTTTTTGGCTGGGAACCTTTCAGATCTTTTTACTTGTTTTGATTATTTTAGTAAGATAAAGATCACAAAGTTCCTGATCAAAACAATCACTGGCCTAAAACACCTGAGATAACAGAAGAGGCTGGAAACTATATTTTTATTCAGTGTCTTACAAACCTTTTAGCAGAGATCTTTGTCTTACTTACTGCACTTTTAGAGCCATGGTTGTTTTGGACCTCCTGTAGGTCTGTAAGTCTAATACCTGCTAGTACTAGATCCAGGGAACTAAATGTTCACCAACCGATAAACAAAACACAGTGGTGAGTTAGGTTTATAATCCATCACTTTCCAAACCTCTGAAATAAATGCCCCTTCCATATCAAGTAGTGTAATGCACTATCTCCTTTTAAATATAACCTAGATGACTGGATGAGTATTCTACAAATTTACTCCACAATTGACTAGTATGGCCCTCATAGAAAAAAGAGGTATGGCCTGACGGAGGGTATTGGCAAACTGTAAATGGTCATAAGACTCAGTAGCCTTGGGAAATCTATAAATCTATAAAATAACAATAAAAGACAACTTTTTTTCTGCTTGTTTGGTAAATGGTAAAATAGGTAACATAGCAATTTATACAGGGACAAAAGCTTCAATTAAATGTTTCAAGAAGTCAATGCAAACTGCAGCTGTTAATAAGTAAAACATGTATCAGGGAATGTTTATCAGTATTCAGCCATCTGTACTATGCTATGAAAAGCAAAAACAACAGTTGCCATTAGCTGTGGTAAATATAGATGGTCTCTCTTTGTTTAGTTTCTCCATGTCATTTGGGTTTCCAGTACCATGACAGAATGGCCACTATTCATAAGTCAGGGCATGATTGGAGTTTGTGAAATTAGTATTGTGTTTGATGTTAGCCAAAGGTGCTCTTCTCAGCACCCACAATGAGCCTAGAATTGACTCCTTTTTTTTTGTAGATGAAATCCACAAATTATACTTGGGATTATGAGGTTCCATTTCCAGTGATTACCATGATTCTCTTGTGATTTGTTGGGACTTACAGATTTGAGCAAACTTGAAATAGATTCTAGGAACACTGAATAATAAAGGCTGGCATTTTGACTATTAGCAAATAATGCAAAGAAAAAATAGGTTGTAGTGAATAAATACTAAATTATATGAAATGTCTTTTAAAGAGTGCCCTGGAAGTTCAAATGTTGATTTACAGCCTTTTCCTGGAAAAATAGTAAACCTCAGTGGTTTTTGCAGATAAAAAGTTTAATAACAAGAAAAATATGGCAGGTGAACAAAGTGAATAAACTATAAATGTTATGTTGTCCTAGCTCACCTTCATTCTTGCTGGTTGGGTTCGGAGCCAGTCCTCGGCTCCGACTTGGCCACATACCAAAGCTTGAGAGCTTCTACTGGCTCGAGGCTGCAACCTATTCCAGGATGCCTAGCAGCTGTTTCCCAGATCTTGTTTGCCGCTTGAAGCATGCGGATTGTCTTTGTTGGCTCAGGCTAGTAATTACTTTTATTTTTACAATTTTCTCTATATCTTTGGCAAAACTTTTCCATTAGAGTCTCCTAATTCTTCCCTTGCCAAGTAAGTGTGCTCATGTGTGTTGTTTTTATTACTTGGGTGTGTCTTCAGCTGTTCTCTTTAGGGACCTTTTTCTTCTTCTATCCCCTTAAAAAATCCATTTAAGTTAGAGGATTTTAAGTTAGAGGATTCTTTCTCATTAGCCCATTTTTTCTTAGAGGACTTCTCTCCCTTTATTTAAGGAGTCACAATTTAAGTTAGAGGTGCCTCCTCAGGTTGGAAGAGACTGTCGTTTAACTGAGAGACTTCTCCTCCACCCACCCTTTCTCTCCTAGTTAAAAAAAAAAATCTCTCCTTAACCTTTTGCTTCTATACTGTTATCGTTACTGTTATTGTTATTCTTGTTCCTGGTAGTGTTTTTTTATCTTTGTTATCTTGCAATGTCTAATGAATCTACTAATGAATCAAGACAATCTGGGTTTAAAAAGTGCAATTCATGCACCCAGAAAATGTCTCTAATGGGTGGACACGCAAGTTGTGTATATTGTTTATGAGCAGTCCAACTGCAGGATTCTTGCTCCATTTGTCATGGGTTTAGTGCAAGGGTCCTACAGGAATGAAAAAATAAACTCATATTAAGAGGTTTGTTGAAAGGCTCTTTTGAGGAAGGTACTCAGGCTTCAAAATCGAACAAGACAAAAAAGACAGCTTTGTCGGCTCCGATGTCTGAGTCGTCAAGCAGTCATAAGGAACAAGTATCTTCAAAGCTGAAGGTTATCGGTTCCAACAAACCTGGCCTTCCCTCGGTTCCATCTGAGTCCTCGTACCCATCGTGGAGCCGAAAAAGGAGTTGGTCACCGTCATTGGAACCAGTTCACATGGTGCCGCAATCTCCATTACTACAGTTGGTGGCAGGTAGCCACAGGTCATCGACCCATTCCTTTCGGTCCTCCAGAAGTTTATTGGACAATGACATGGAGCGGGTGGTGAAGATTGCTGCGGACATGGGCTCTGCAGAAATTCTTTTAAGCCCAGCCCATCGGAATGTGGAGCTGACCACTGTACCTCAGGTGTCATCTCTTCCCCCTTCAACTCGGACGAGCTCGGAGCCAGAATGTCAGGAAGTCATTGTGCTAGAACCTGCAGAGCCAGTAATCACCCATGATATCTCAGCTCCGAAATCTGCTACAATCTCGTCGATGCTGTCTTCCATCGAGGGATCTGGAAGGTGACACTCCCTGGTTGGCTCCGGGGGGGGACAGGGACGAGTCAGACCCTTGTTGGAACTGACTCTCCCACTCGGTGCTTTGGCACAGGTGAGTTTGGCACCCACTTCAGCCTCAGAGCCACCCTCCTCGGCACTGGGGAAATCTCCCGGTCCCTCAGAACTTGAGTGTCTCTCGGCCCAGGATCACGGTGCCTTCATGGTGATGAGGAGTGTGCTCTCCACCTTTGGCTCTAGACACTCTTCCCCCTAAAAGTCCAGCATCTACTGCTTCATCAGCCCTCCACCAGCCCCTGAGTATAGAGTCAGTGCCCCAGGAAACCCCAATTGGTGGGACTCCCTCTTCTCACACCTCACTGGAACATCCCCCCGAGGAGGTCCCTCTGAAGAGACAGTGTAAGAGGAAGCACATATAGTCCCCTGAGTCTGTCACTTCTGATACCAACTAAGAGGATTCAGAAGGGTCCCCAAGGTCGCTCTCTGAGGATGTCTCCTTTTTAGTCACCCTAGAGATCCTTAACAGAGGGGCGGCTGGAAATCCCTCTCCCCTTCTGAGGATGAGTCGGTATACCTGGAGGTATTTAGCTCTCACCCCTTCCACCACTTCGGTGTCTCCACTCTTCGACCCATTCCTGGGTGTTGTGAGTTGAAAGGTGTTGGACTCTCCAGAGTCAGTGGACCCTGTTCCGAGGAGGCCAAATAAATTCATTACAGCCCCAAAGGATAGACAATACTTAACTAAGGGAGTTCCAGTAGATGCGATGGTGGGGGCAGCGGCCACAAAGAAGGAGTTAACTGAAACTTCTGCATCTGTCCATCCACCTAACAAGAAGTCTCATACGATGAACAGTTATGGGAAGCGTATGTTCTCCTCAGCAACCTTTACCCTACGGTTGCTGAATTACTTATCACGTTTCACACAACTTCAGAGGTATCTCCTTAAAGAGCTAGGAGATACCCTACAAAGAGATACAGCCCAGGGTTTATCAGATAAGATAAATTCCCAGCTTGCATTCTTAACCTCGATTACAAACTCCTCCATGCATCTCATTTCCTACACAGCCGATGGAGCGATCTTTTGAAACATCACTACCGAACAATGAATATATGTACAATTTAAAAAAATAAACATTGGAAACAACTTCCTTACAAATCAAAAAATGATGCAACCCTTACCACCAAAAGTCATATCCTTCCATCTTAACACCACTTCTTTGCAATTCTGTGTTGTGTGACTTATTAGATTCTTCATACAGGGCATTTCATTATAAAAATATATAATAAAATCATGCTCATCTTGCTAATTCCAGTTACTTCACCTACACTTAACCACTTGAATAAATGCATTTATCTTATTGAAGTGGCATTCTTAAAGCATCATTCTATTTCATACAAATTCATTCTTCTAAACTCACTCCATAATGCCCATAATCATGATAAATAGACTCTTTTCATTTCCGGAAATTTTTAGTTTTACAATTCTCCTTCTGGAAAACTCCACATATTATACTGCTTACTTTTAACAGGTGTTTCAATTCTACATGGTCTGTACCCTCTATCATTGTATAAGCAGCCATGATTAACATTTCCCTTAGAGAATATAAAGCTGAAAATGTTTTCTTATTTTTCCTGTCTCTACCTCATTTAATTTAGACTATGTTTCCAATAATTATTTAAGTTATCTGTCCAAAAGGGGTACAATCTGTTTTGTGGCCTCCATAATCGCAACATATTATTTTCAGCAAGGGAACACAACGATTGGAAATCTTACATAATACAAACAAGTTTCATATCTGTCATTCTCAAAACATACCATGCCATTCACCTTGGCAGTCTGTGAAAACCCTATAATCTTCAGATATTTTACCTAATTTGCCCATATGGGACTCAACCAGCCAAATGTGTACAATTTTATTTACAACAAAAATTTGAAAGACCATTAACATAAAATTTGACTCAATTTCTATATCATCTTTCTGTTTTAAGATGGACATTTCAGGCAAATTAGCACATATGGCCTCCACACTTCCAGTTTTCCCAGTCCACTCTTATTTCCTCCTCCCACAACCTCATGCAAGGAATTCACAATCTGTTCCCTTACAGAGGCCATGACATTTTAGATATGTACACTCTTATCTTTTGTACCAATTTTTAATCTTAAGAAAAGCATAGAATTATTCATAGCTAACTCTGACGTCCGTTCTTCCTCTACTTAACAATAGTATCATCATAAAATGCATGTTTCATATATTTGGGACTGTCCAAAATAGTATCAAGACTCATCTCTCTCATTAAAAAGATTTACTTTTTCTTAGCCACTAATACATGTCCAATATAATTTCTGTTTAGAACCAAAGTTTCATGTGTTTAAGCATTCTTCATGTATACATGTTATTGCTTTAACAAAATTACATGATCAATAGGTCACTTCAAAACCCATTAACTATGTCACCTCACAAAACAGCAGTTCCATATCCCAATAACATACCAATGACTGCCAGCTCTGGTGGGCACAGGGATCAAACTCTGACTATTGCCCAGATGTCCAGAGTGCAATTAGCAGCTCACATGTGTGATGGAAGCAGCAAGGGGGGATCGTCATGTTCGTACTAGGTGGACAGTAGGGCGCAGGTGACAACACAGTTCTAAGATTCCTCAGAAGAGGAACTCCAATGCAAGTGCATAACTGAGTGTGGATGTTAAACTCAAAGCACTGCCTGATGATAGCCTCCAGCTGGAATGTACTGAAGCATGCATAGGAGGCAGTATGGTACTCTGGCTGACAGCTCACATCCAGATACAGAGTGAACTATCTACTGCAGGGGAATAGATGGGCCATATCCAGTTTGGGGAGGCCTGATAGTCAGAAGTTATATGGGCCAAGTAGTACATTTAAAAAAGAAATCTATGCTCCCCTTCATTAATCCGCTGTGAAATTCATAATGCCCTCATCTACAGGTCAATGTTATCCTTACAATGTAGTTACAACACACACTGAAGTAATAGCTTCACCATAAATAATGTTAAAAGCACAGTTATATATGTCATGATAAAACTGGTTATATACCATCATATGTAAAAATTGCAATAACTTCATAATGTTTGACAGTGCTTTGCAAGAAAAACAGTTATAGTAAAGCAGTTTTTAAATAACTGCTTTCAAAATATGTATATTACAAATATTCAAGCTCAGGTTTTATATAGTTGCAGATTATACCAGGGTATTATAACAGTTTAACTCTTCTTTAACATGTGAGCACTGGAACTCTCAGGCAATAAGCAAATTAATAAAACAATTGTCCAGAAAAACAGTTATAGTAAAGCAGTTTTTAAATAACTGCTGTCAAAATATGTATATTACAAATATTCAAGCTCAGGTTTTATATAGTTGCAGATTATACTAGGGTATTATAACAGTTTAACTCTTCTTTAACATGTGAGCACTGGAACTCTCAGGCAATAAGCAAATTAATAAAACGCAAACTGCACCCAGTGTTTTCCATCATTAATCTTCATGGGTACAACTACAGTTCTAACATAAACAAATTACATTCACGTTTTTTAGCTCATTCTTACACATTTCAGTCAATTAGACAGTTCATCTATTAAATATTTATTTAACTGATTGCTTCCTACAAAAGTGTAGTCATTAGGAAAGCAGAGTTCCTGTGTATCCGCAAAGAATATAGTTGTCTTTGCAGGAAACTTCTCTATACTCCAGAAAAGATTAAACTTGAAAGTGTTTGAAAGCCCTGGTAGACAGGTGTACTTGAAAATGAGGCAGCAAGGTGACATCAACCAACTGACATGATTTACTATGCTATCATAGTGAAATGAAGAGCATATGATGAACAGAAGTGGAGTTACTAAAAAGTCTGCAGTAAGAAGTTACAAAAAAATTGATATTCTTCCCATTTACATGAATAATGCAAAAATGGAGTGTGGAACATTTATTCTAGGAGCGGTGTATACAAGCAGTGGACATACCTACCAAAGTCTTACAAAGTCTTAGTATAAGAAAGCTGGACGAAGCCTAAAATAATGGGGGGACAAAGGCCCAAAAATATGGAAATTTTAAATATTGTTCTTATTCTTATAGACATAGAAAGTTGCTTGAATAAAAGGATCTGTGTTAGCATGCATTTTCTAAAGGATATGAATTCTGAAACACAAATGTAAGCCATTGTTTAGTGACTTCATTTCTCAGTGATTTGCCAAAAAAAAAAACAGATTGTTAAGACATGCGTGAATGGGTGTGCCTTCGCTGAAGGTTGGGTGTCGGGCTGGCAATTCGGCACCATAAAAAATCTACTGCCAATCATTAGCTGACTGGAGTTCCACTGTGGTGACCCCTAATCAAGAAAAGCCGAAAAGACAAACAAAACATTAGGAACAGACCAAAAACATGAGGCAAAAGTCTGGACAGTTGGGTGGCATGGCAGTGGGTGTTAGCAAAGAAGGCAGTGAACATATCAGGTAATTACAGATTCTGAGATATAAATATTGTTGGTAAAGCACTTATGAATATTAGCTGTATCTTCATAGCTGCTTTAGTTTCATAAAAGCTGTGTGACCTGTAGATGAGCCAAGCATACGATCTTATACAAAACATAAAGGTATAAAATGTTGCCACTGATACTTACCATCTTCACTGTTCACTTTTCACGTTCACTGTTCATCTTAATGTAACTTTTTTCTCACCTGTGTATACTAACTATATGACGCTTTGTTTTTCTCTTTATAATTGTGATTGTACATACTAATGTAACTTTTTTTCTTCCCTGGGTATTTAGTGCATAACTACAATCGAATGTTAGCTGTCAATCATTGCTGTAACCTACTATGTACTATTGGAACTTTTGTAAACTACTATTGTACTATTGGAGCTTTTCTCCCCGGGCCTCCGCTGAAAACGGACATGTGTCCAGTCGGACTTTCCCGGTCAACAAATGTAAAATAAAATAAAATAAAATAAATAAATAAATAAATCTTAACATGCATGGTCTTGTCAAGTAATACGTGAAAATATATCCATAGTCTGCATAGATTCTGCAGTACCACAAAATAGCAGTATGCCAGCCCTGTTGTCATACATCATCAGTTGTCATACATACATCAGTTATCTGACTATCATCCTGGATCGATCTTGCAGACTTGAAGCGATGTGGCACGTTTTGGTGCACACAATACCCTTTTTTTCATTAATCTGCTATATAAAGTCAGTATCTACAAACAGAACTTTGATACTGAAACAAATGTGTAGTCCATTGTCTACCAAAGAGCTTTCATAATTTATAATTTTTTGTAACTCACATTATTTATCAGATACCGCAAATCTTATGAAGTCTAATTTCAGTGCAGGAATTTAGAGAAAAATCTTTCAAGAAGCAAGGGGCATTAATTAGCCTCCTGCTGTTCAGAGCTGAATGAATTAACTAATGCATGACCTTGCATAAGCTGTTCCAAAACATTGTCAGATATTCTAAATTACTTAACCGCCTTAAAGAAAATTCAAATTGCTAAATGCATGTAGGAGGGTCTCCCTTAAAGTAATATATACCACAGCTGCTGAAGTTCTAGTGAACATTGTGTTTCTTACCTACATTAAAATCTCCAGGTTAACCCCACACCAGGTGTACCATATCACCAGAAATAGAGTTGCAAAGTCAACCTTTAAAGATACTTCTATTCATTTATGTACATTATCAAATAGCTAAATTTAGTGTCTAACTCCATGTCTGTCTGCACTGTGTTACATAAAACACCCTGCTTTTCAGTCTCAGAGCACAGGAAACTCTGTTATTTCTAATCTCGCTTAGATGTTCACTTATGCGGTATCTGAAGGGTCTGGATGTTTGTCCTACATAAAAAGATGAGCACATACGTGTAGCTAAATAGATCAACCAGTCACTGCTGCAGTTACCAAAAATTCTAATCTGATACACTTTGGAAGTGTTACAGCTTGTAAAGTCTTTACTTTTGAAAATGTGTTTAAATGCACTGCAGTGACCACAAGGAACACAGCCTACTAGAGAGTCACCAAATAGTGTTTTCTGCATTGGGATTGGTGGGTTATATCTTTTGTAGTGTGTAAGATGTGAATTAATTATTCTACCCCTGCGATAAGAAAAAGTACATCTATCTGGTAATATCCCATTGAGATGTTCATGCGCCCGCAAAATATCCCAATGATTGTTGATGATGTCTCTGAATTGACATGTATTACTTCCAAATGTGGTGACTAATCTGATAGGTTGGGGTGTCTGTGTGTTGTCTCCAGTGGTTCTATATTCATATTCCAAAAGTTGTGATCTTGGCATATCATTAACCTGGGTTACAGTTTGGGTAATATGATGTTTATTGTAGCCTCTGGTTGTCAGTCTTTTTGTAAGGTCTTGTTGGCACTCCTGGTGGGATTCTTCCGAAGAGCAAATCCGCTTGATAAGTAAAAATTGAGACTTGGGTATGTTGTTAATAATGTGGCGGGGATGATGACTGGAAGCATGAAGTAATGTGTTGTATTTTGGAAATTTCCTATGTACCCGAGTCTCCAATGTGTGATCTTCCTGTCGAGTTATTGGGACATCCAAAAAAATTATTTCTTGATATTCCATAGTTAAAGTAAACTGAATATCCCATCTGTTGCTATTGAGATATCTGACAAATTGATGTACCAATGTCGCATCACTCCGCCACCACACCATCCAACAATTGTCCAGGTAGCGTCTCCAAATGTCTAGCTCATCCACAAAAATGTTATTGTTAGAATCATAACTAAATTGTTCCTCGAAAAGCCCCATGAACAGGTCCGCATAAATGGGGGCAAAAGATGCTCCCATAGCTGTACCTCTAACCTGCCAATAAGGCTGGCCTTCAAAGTAAAACATTTTCTTAGGTAGAACATATTCAGTTAGCTTGACTAAGAAATTATTGAAACCAGGAGTGTATAATTTAGATTTGTCTAACCAATATTTAATAGCTTGTAAACCAGCACCATGTGGTATGCTGGTATAAAGGGAGGTGACATCCAGTGTACAAAGAAACCAGTCAGATTCCAATTGTGTATCTCGAATGATGTTCAAAAATTCTGTGATGTCTTTAAGTCTGGACCAAACCAGAGGTAATAAGGGTTTTAAATAATATGTCAAAAAAGCTGACAACAGTTCAGTAAGAGACCCCTTACCAGAAACAAATGGTCTGCCTGGTGGACATGTTGGATGTTTGTGTATCTTGAGGAGTAAATATAAGTACTGAGGAATAGGATCTGAAACCTTAAGTTGTTTGCATATATGTTGGTTGATGATGCCCTCTTCCATGGCTAGGTCAAGAAATGAGTCAATGTGTTTTTTAAAATTGGGTGTAGGATCCACAATCATGTGTATGTAAAAACGACATCAGTTGTTTATGTGCCTCTGCCTGGTACATCTCCCAGTCCATTATTACAATGCCACCCCCCCCTTGTCAGCTGGTAGAATAACTATGTTATGATTGGAACTGAGTTCCTGTAATGCTTGTTGTTCCTGTTTGGTTAAATTATGTCGAATAGGCTGATAACCCTGAGAGAAATGTAGATCTTTAATGACGCATTCCTTAAATATGGCTACATGTTTATCCATGGGAGGTTGAAAATCAGATCTCCCAAACTGGAACCCAGTAGATCTTTGAGAATTATCTAAGTCTGAAAAAAATATTTTCAGGTTAATAAGTCTGCAGAAATCATTCAGTTCATTAACCAAACCATGTTCAGGAACAAAAGATGTAGGTACAAAATTAAGACCCTTATTAAGCAGTTTATTGTGAACAGTTGACAATTTGTATGAAGAAATATTGTGTACATTGTTTATTGACTCACAATAATCCTCAACAGTTGTAAATTCTGTGTGTTTCTTTCTGTGTTTAATCCTCTCTCTCCATTTTTTGGGCCTAAAAGGTCTAAAGATTGTTTTCGTTTAGCCACTGGAGATTCTTGGTTGGAAGAGCAGTCAAAATCAGTGGCAGAAGATGTTTCGTCTTCTGATGTACCACTTAGTGACTGCATGTTTTTTCTAAGTATAGACCTAGGTCTTTTCCTCCTATTAGTACCTCTGTAACTGGGGTCCGAAAATCGAACACTTTTTTGAATAACAAAAGGTTTCCCTTTGTCATAATCAGCCATGTCTCTTTGAAATTTCTGAGTTTTCTTTTTGATTAACTGTTCCTCTAATGTAGCTAAATCCTTGGCCAAATTAGTCAAATGATTGTTATAAAAACTTTCAGACTCAAAAGCCTTGGCCTTTTGATAGTTAGCATTGATTTCTAAAGTCTTAGTTTCAATCATTATTTCATAATAAGTGATGAGAGTATCTACAAATAACATTGAGGCTTGGTGTTGTGTTTGTGCCCAATCTGTGGAGACTTGGTCATCAATAACACTCACTAATGGTTGGATGTGGATTCCTAATCCTCGAGGCGTAATGTTTTTCAATTTATAAGCTTTGAACAACTTAAGATGCCAAATATTGGCTCTTAAAGTTCTCATATTCCTAGTTATTTTTTTGAAATAATACACCACAAAGATGTTTGGCATCCACCATATCAATATTGGAATTACCAGAGCTTGGAGGGTTTAGGCCAAAAACATCCAAATTATCCTTATCTGCAGATAAACCTTGTAGAATACCTGTAAGGTCCATAGTGCCAAGTAAAACAACACAGTAAACTAATATTATTTCTTATATTTCTTGTGCCAATGAATACATACGCACCACTATGTATATGAAAAAATGATTATAACAACAGTTATATATGTATATGTATATATATATATATATAGAGAGAGAGAGTGTGTGTGTATATTATTTTGGCATCATACAAACATTGGGTGCCTAGTCATTGTAAAGTGTTCACAAAATTATCAAAAACTATTGAGATGCCAGTATGAGACCAGTTGTTCATATCAAATGCTTGTCATAACACACCGAGAGAGGCCCAAAACCCCAAATCAAACAAATAAAAATGTGTATGATATAAAGGACAACCGTCCCTATGTAAGTAGCTGACCTTCATCTCAACTACTATTATGTAGAAGTAGAAAAAATATTTCTCAGTAGAGCTGGAACAACCCCAGTATTTGTATTAATTTTATTATTAGTAATCAAAATTCCGGCCGACTTTCGTCTCAGCCCAATTTCACATAAATATTCATGTGAATGTGATAGATGAATTATAAAGCTGTGGCCGGCCTTCGTATTGGCCACATATGCCATATACTGACAGGTTTGTGAATAATATTTGTGCTTGTATAAATGAGCACCCTCTCTGTATCTATATTATAAAAAAAGAAGAAAATGTGAAAACCTCTAATAGACGTGCTCATATGTCATATGTAATTCCACAAAAAAAAAGTTTAAGAATCCTAAAAATAATGGCCAGCGCGGTCTTTAACATGTTATAGATAGCATATGGTGACCTAAAGGAGACAAAAAGGCATCCAATGTTTAATAATTAAATATAGAACACATATACAAATGTCCCAGCACCTCAAACTATTAGTCATTCAGTGTTGCTGGACCCATGCACCAAGAATACATCAATCGTCAGACTGCTAAAAAAACAAATATTGTCCTGCTAACTAGTTATCGAATCAACATGTTTCCATGATACTGCATTTGGCCCTGTAGTTATAAATATACAATATCAACACTCTTATCTGGATGATTTATGAGTGTGCACCCCATATGTAGATCATAAAACAGTGCACTAAAATTTTTAAATCAAACATTCTATCACATACAACTGTATCATATAAAAAATACAATAAACATGTATCGATAAAGAATTCAATAGATGTCACTTCTTGTATGGAGAATATAACAAATCTAAAAAATGTCCCTGCTACTGGAAACAGCTTGAAAATACCCAAAATAACATTCAAAATTAAGTTTGTGATTTGAATTGGTATGGTTGCTCTGGCATTTGATGTTAAATGGCAAGATGGTTTCCTTCTCGGTTTGTATCACTTGTGCCCCAGTGTATATTCATCCAGTAAGCTATTTGCGATCATGTCCCAATAACTGTTCTGTATGTTTTGGAAACAAACCAGATGAAATCCGTGATGTAGAATCACGCCCAAAATATGTACTCACACCACATGAATCACAAATAACAAATGCATATACATGATGTCATTTGTACAAAATACCAAAAAAATCTAATGTGGTGTTTGATTAATATAATAATACAGTCCCACTGTCATTTAAAGGTTCTTGAACAAAGAGATACAACAGTCGCAAAAAACATTTACCACAGATCCCGGCTTGAAGGCCCAGTCCTGCACAATGTAGCTAACAGCAACAGTCTCACCTTAAGTAAAAAAGCCAGATTTGAGTCGTTTAGTCGGAACGCCATTGTATTTCTATGCAATCGCAAAAAAGCATGTACTACAGATCCCGGCATGAAGGCCCAGTCCCACACAGTGTAGCTAGCAGCAACAGTCTCACCTTAAGTAAAAGTACCAGAATTGAGTTGTTTGGTCAGGAATGCCGTTGCATTTCTAGATTTCAGTGGTATCCACTGAGTATGAGCCAATACGACCATGATGTATCCAAGCTGCTAAATCCGGCAAAAAGACCAAACACACACTAGCGACAGAGATCCAACACCCATAAGTTGTAGAACATAAACAAAAAAACAAAAAGGTATCAATAACACCAAAGTGTTATAAAAAAGATTAAATAAGCAAACAATGATGTCTGTAGAGCCACAGATTATGCTGCCATTCCTCCCAAGCTTCTCCAGCATGTAAGAGAGTCAAACAGGAATGAACCAAGCCCACGCAGGGTAGACCAAGTGCACAGATCAAACCATAAGCAATAGTACATCCAAAAGAAGATCCAGCACAAAGGAAGAAAAAATGAATTGGCTTTTATTGTGGCAACTCCATCATGCAAACCGGTTTTGGCTAAAACATAAGCCTTCTTCAGTGCAACAGAAAATTTAGTTACAGCGCATCCTAGTGTCTGGTTATATATCCCAAAATTTAAAGAGATATATACACACCCTGGATAAAAATCAAATAGAACCACCAAAACAAAATTCAACTTAATTCATTTAAACCAGGCCTGAATAAAGCTCCCATCCTGGTGATCCAAGAGGACTCCATATTGTCTAATATTTCATGCCAACCTGCTTTGGAGGTTCTGTGCATCTGAATTTAGTCAATTATAACAAACATAAATTTAGCAGTTTTGTGTATAATAGTGTGTTTGTATAGAGCGTTGGAAACTCTGTTATTTCTAATCTCGCTTAGATGTTCACTTATGCGGTATCTGAAGGGCCTGGATGTTTGTCCTACATAAAAAGATGAGCACATACGTGTAGCTAAATAGATCAACCAGTCACTGCTGCAGTTACCAAAAATTCTAATCTGATACACTTTGGAAGTGTTACAGCTTGTAAATTCTTTACTTTTGAAAATGTGTTTACATGCACTGCAGTGACCACAAGCAACACAGCCTACCAGAGAGTCACCAAATAGTGTTTTCTGCATTGGGATTGGTGGATTATATCTTTTGTAGTGTGTAAGATGTGAATTAATTATTCTACCCCTGCGATATGAAAAAGTACATCTATCTGCTAATATCCCATTAAGATGTTCATGCGCCCGCAAAATATCCCAATGATTGTTGATGATGTCTCTGAATTTAGATGTATTACTTCCAAATGTGGTGACTAATCTGATAGGTTAGGGTGTCTGTGTGTTGTCTCCAGTGGTTCTATATTCATATTCCAAAAGTTGTGATCTTGGCATATCATTAACCTGGGTTACAGTTTGGGTAATACAATGTTTATTGCAGCCTCTGGTTATCAGTCTTTTTGTAAGGTCTTGTTGGCACTTCTGGTGGGATTCTTCCGAAGAGCAAATCCGTTTGATGCGTAAAAATTGAGACTTGGGTATGTTGTTAATGATGTGGCGGGGATGATGATTGGAAGCATGAAGTAATGTGTTGTGTTTTGGAAATTTCCTATGTACCCGAGTCTCCAATGTCTGGTCTTCCTGTCGAGTTATTAGGACATCCAAAAAAATAATTTCTTGATATTCCATAGTTAAAGTAAACTGAATATCCCATCTGTTGCTATTGAGATATCTGACAAATTCATGTACCAATGTCGCATCACCCCGCCACACCATCCAACAATCGTCCAGGTAGCGTCTAAAATGTCTAGTTCATCCACAAAAATGTTATTGTTAGAATCATAAATAAATTGTTCCTCGAAAAACCCCATGAACAGGTCCGCATAAATGGGAGCAAAAGATGCTCCCATAGCTGTACCTCTAACCTGCCAATAAGGCTGGCCCTCAAAGTAAAAAATGTTCTTAGTTAGAACATATTCAGTTAGCTTGACTAAGAAATAATTGAAACCAGGAGTGTATAATTTAGATTTGTCTAACCAATATTCAATAGCTTGTAAACCAGCACCATGTGGTATGCTGGTATAAAGGGAGGTGACATCCAGTGTACAAATAAACCAGTCAGATTCTAATTGTGTATCTCGAATGATGTTCAAAAATTCAGTGGTGTCTTTAAGTCTGGACCTAACCAGGGGTAATAATGGTTTTAAATAATATGTCAAAAAAGCTGACAACGGTTCAGTAAGAGACCCCTTACCAGAAACAATTGGTCTGCCTGGTGGACATGTTGGATGTTTGTGTATCTTGGGGAGTAAATATAAGTACTGAGGAATAGGATCTGAAACCTTAAGTTGTTTGCATATATGTTGGTTGTTGATGCCCTCTTCCATGGCTAGGTCAAGAAATGAGTCAATGTGTTTTTTAAAATTGGGTGTAGGATCCACAATCATGTGTATGTAAAAACGGGCATCAGATAGTTGTTTGTGTGCCTCCACCTGGTACATCTCCCAATCCATTATTACAATGCCACCCCCCTTGTCAGTTGGTAGAATAACTATGTTATGATTGGAACTGAGTTCCTGCAATGCTTGTTCTTCCTGTTTGGTAAATTATGTCGAATAGGCTGATAACCCTGACAGAAATGTAGATCTTTGATGACGCATTCCTTAAATATGGCTACATGTTTATCCATGGGAGGTTGAAAATCAGATCTCCCAAACTGGAACCGAGTAGATCTTTGAGAATTATCTAAGTCTGAAAAAAATATTTTCAGGTTAATAAGTCTGCAGAAATCATTCAGTTCATTAACCAAAACATGTTCAGGAAGAAAAGATGTTGGTACAAAATTAAGACCCTTATTAAGTAGTTTATTGTGAACAGTTGACAATTTGTATGAAGAAATATTGTGTACGTTGTTTACTGACTCACAATCTTCCACAACAGTTGTAAATTCTGTGTGTTTCTTTCTGTGTTTTCTCCACCCTTTCCATTTTTGGGCCTAAAGGGTCTAATGGTTGTTTCCATTTAGCCACTGGAGATTCTTGGTTGGAAGAGCAGTCAAAATCAGTGGCAGAAGATGTTTTGTCTTCTGATGTACCACTTAGTGACTGCATGTTTTTTCTAAGTTTAGACCTAGGTCTTTTCCTCCTGTTAGTACCTCTGTAACTGGGGTCCAAAATCAAACACTTTTTTGAATAACAAAAGGTTTCCCTTTCTCATAATCAGTCATGTCTCTTTGAAATTTTTGAGTTTTCTTTTTGATTAACTGTTCCTCTAATGTAGCTAAATCCTTGGCCAAATTAGTCAAATGATTGTTATAAAAACTTTCAGACTCAAAAGCCTTGGCCTCTTGACAGTTAGCATTGATTTCTAAAGTCTGAGTTTCAATCATTCTTTCATAATAAGTGATGAGAGTATCAACAAATAACATTGAGGCTTGGTGTTGTGTTTGTGCCCAATCTGTGGAGACTTGGTCATCAATAACACCCACTAATGGTTGGATGCGGATTCTTAATCCTCGAGGCGTAATGTTTTTCAATTTATAAGCTTTGAACAACTTAAGATGCCATATATTGGCTCTTAAAGTTCTCATACTCCTAATTATTTTTGAAATAATACATCACAAAGATGTTTGGCATCCACCATATCAATATTGGAATTACCAGAGCTTGGTGGGTTTAGGCCAAAAACATCCAAATTATCCTTATCTGCAGATAAACCTTGTAGAATACCTGTAAGGTCCATAGTGCCAAGTAAAGCAACACCATAGACTAATATTATTTCTTATATTTCTTGTGCCAATAAATACATACGCACCACTATGTATATGAAAAAAATATTATAACAACAGTTATATATGTATATATATAGAGAGTGTGTGTATATTATTTTGGCATCATACAAACATTGGGTGCCTGGTCGTTGTAAAGTGTTCACAAAATTATCAAAAACTATTGAGATGCCAGTATGAGACCTGTTGATCATATCAAATGCTAGTTGTTAACGATGTGGTGGGGATGATGACTGGAAGCATGAAGTAATGTGTTGTATTTTCGAAATTTCCTATGTACCCGAGTCTCCAATGTGTGGTCTTCCTGTCGCGTTATTAGGACATCCAAAAAAATAATTTCTTGATATTCCATAGTTAAAGTGAATATCCCATCTATATATATATATATATATATATATATATATATATATATATATATATATATATATATATATATATATATATATATATAACCCACCAATCCCAATGCAGAAAACACTATTTGGTGACTCTCTGGTAGGCTGTTTCTTGTGGTCACTGCAGTGTATGTAAACACATTTTCAAAAGTAAAGAATTTACAAGCTGTAACACTTCCAAAGTGTATCAGATTAGAATTTTTGGTAACTGCAGCAGTGACTGATCTATTTAGCTACATGTGCGTGCTTATCTTTTTATGTAGGACAAACATCCAGACCCTTCAGATACCGCATAAGTGAACATCTAAGCGAGATTAGAAATAACAGAGTTTCCAACGCTCTATACAAACACACTATTATAGACAAAACCGCTAAGTTTATGTTCGCTATAATTGACAAAATTCAGATGCACAGAACCTCCAAAGCAGGGTGGCATGAAATATTAGACAATATGGAGTCCTCTTGGATCACCAAGCTGGGAGCTTTATTCAGGCCTGGTTTAAATTAATTAAGTTGAATTTTGTTTTGGTGGTTCTATTTGATTTTTATCCAGGGTGTGTATATATCTCTTTAAATTTTGGGATATATAAGCAGACACTAGGATGCGCTGTAACTAATTTTTCTGTTGCACTGAAGAAGGCTTATGTTTTAGCCAAAACCGATTTGCATGATGGAGTTGCCATAATAAAAGCCAATTAATTTTTTAATTTTTTCTTCCTTTGTGCTGGATCTTCTTTTGTATGTACAACTCCTTAATACAGCCATTGTTTCTTCAGCAATTATAAAAGTCAAAAGTCCTTTCACCAATAACAAAGCTATCAATACATATTGAGAACTATAGACTGAATATTAATTTATGTTTCTTACACTCTTCAGTAGCATATATAAACTGCAACCTCTGTTGAACAGTTATATCTAAATAATCACAATCCACATGTACTATTTAACCTGTTATCATCACTTTCCTAACTGCATCCCATATTTGCCACAGTACCTGTTCTTCCTAGGTAATCACAAACTGCACCAAAGTAACTTTACTATACAACCTTTCTAATACACAAAGTGTCGATCTAGTTGCCTTCTTAATTCCCAGGAACAATTTCATAACATATATCCATGGTTTTATCATAACTTTTACAACATCCAGTATGAGTGGACCGTCTTATGCCAGTTAGTCTCAGATATTTCCTAAAAACATTTGTCATCCACTAGGACCAAATGCTGATATTCATTTTTAGCATGAGAACTGAAATACTCCATTCTATTTTGCACTTCATCTACCTGCTGCTTAGTTTGTATCATGGAGAGCGGTTAAGCATGCTAGAATAAAATGTCTGTAAATTTAAGCACTTGTGTTCCCTTTATATATCTTTCCAAAAATTAAAAAATAAATCACAAACCAGTCTTCTACTAAACTTCCCTGCTGTTTCACTGACATGCATTTTCTTTCCATTAACAATGCGCTGCTCCAGTGGCAGGTTTTAATTTTGGTTGTTATCATCATGACTTTATTTGAACATTTATTGTTTTAGCACACATTTTCCTGTTTTGGCGCCATGCTTTCAGTGCTGTAACCTTCTCACTCTCAGCTATCATCACTTATGCTGTATTTCCTTTTTTCTTTAAATCACCAAAATTATAACTCTAACCTTAATGACATGGAGTAACCTGAGGACACACACACACACACACACACACACACACACACACACACACACACACACACACACACACACACACACACACACACACACACACACATACACACACACACACACACACACACACACACACACACTGCTTCCTCAAGCACCATAAAATGTCTTCAGTTTTAATATGGTTTAATATTTGCAGTGCAGTGTTATTGTTGTTGGACATATGAGACAAGAACAGCCAATGTGCTCCTATTTTATCAGTGCATGATTAAGAGACTGAATAACGCCTGCCTAAGGGACAGTGCAAAATAGATAGTTACTCAATAACTCCATTAGCAAAAACTGCTGATGCAGAAAAAGAAGACCAAGCAGACAATATTAATGTTCTTATTACAACAGTAACAACATTTCAAGAAATTTGAAGAGAAGCTGAAATGATTGTATGAATGACCACAATGAAAGACAACAGTTGAGTGTGTTAAGCTACATTATAGAAGTTTGGCCTCAGAAGAGTAGATGCAGGCTTAAAATTATATAAAAAAGAGAAGCCTGAACATTATGTAGGGAACGGTTATGGTTTATTGGGAACACATTTTATTACTCTTGGGAAACTGATTAAAGCAGTATTAGAGGAAACACATTTTTGACACTGAGGCACTACATAAATGTATGGCACTGGCATGAGAGTTTGAGCAAGAGACAAATATAATAATGAAATCAAAGACATGTGTAAAGGATATCTACCATGTCAGATGAAGCAGAAGATGCCTAGGTAAGCATCACTTCATATATGAGAATTTCAAGGAGTAATCTGGAAAAGAATGCCTGTTGATGCTGAATGCCTATGCAAGAACAGCTTTTTTCATGATAGTGATGTATGCAAATTCAGAATGGTTGAAACTGTTTCATAAAAGTAAAATTAGGTTGCATTCCACCTCAACTGACTTGGCAAAAAAGTATGTTCAGGCATAAAAGGTTGGAAATAAAATGTATGTCAAAAGCTATTTTTTTTGTAGAAGACAAATTTACATTATAGGACCACTGCTAACCGTACTAGATGTCAGTCATCTGCAGAAATACAGTAGAGAGCAACATTTAACTGCACTATAGGTTAGTCTTCAGTGGAGTTACAGTACTAAACCATACCTGCCAATACAATAGTTACCTCAGTTGCAGATGTATATTACAAGACCATGCGCAATGGTACTACAGGTCAGATAACATCAGCAGTACAGAAATGCAGTCACATATTACATATAGTATGACATCTACAGTCTTACAGCACAGTACAGTGCCTCACTGACTTGTACCACAGGTAAATCATTTACAGAATGACAGTACGCAAGCACACCCAATTCTATTACAGGGCAGTCATGTTAGTAAGGGGGACTGTGCCTACGTATAGTTTAGGTGATTACTAGACTTAGAGTACAGGGCTATACCTAAATATATTGCAGGCCAGTTACTGGCAGAGTTTAAATAAAGGACCACAAATGCTTGTACTGCAGTGTATTCACTTTCATAATTATAGCACAGGACAAGACTTAACTGCATTACTGGTTACCACTGAGGACCACAACAACATGCATTTTATTATATGTACATTACCTGCAGAGTTACAGGATAGCATCACAACTATCTAAACTACAGATTGGTTAACTGCAGTTAAAGTACATGCACCCACCTAACATCATTATGGGTCATCAAGTCACACACGGGGCTACATCCAACTTACTACAGGTCAGTGACCCACAGCATTATAATACAGGGTCACATCTAATTTACTACAGGTCAGTCAAACACACAGTTACAATACAGGACCACATCTAATGTACTACTGGTCAGTCACCAACATAGCTGCAATATAGAACCACATCAAACTTACTACAGGACATTCAGACAAAGTTACATAACAGGATCACATCTAACTTACTACAGGTCAGTCACCTACTCAGTTAAAACACTGGGCTACATCTAACTTACTACAGGTCAGTCATACCACACAGTTACAATAATGACCACATCAATACAGGACTATATCTGACTTACTACAGATGAGTCACACACAGTGTTACAGTACAGGAGCAAATAGCCATATTGCAGGTCAGTCACTCCTAGTCACAGTATTGGGACATACCCAGCCATACTGTGCATTAGTCGCCTGTGGAGTTTCACTACAGGATCATAATGGTGCTTCACTAGAGGTTAGTCACCGATAAAATATTCATTTGCAAACATGTTAAACCAATGTGTGCCCCATTCATACTAAATGTTAGTGTCAGTACAAGAGGGAAACAGCATTTACATAAATGATTGTATGACAGGCATGCAGAAGAATGAATGTTCTCTTTTGTTCCTATTCATTAATCATGTAAGGCCACTAAACACATTAGTTTCTCTGGGATATTCAGTTTGCAATGGTAAAGTTTCACACAGGTCAGATTCAGTGGATCTTTCAATACCAACTGGAGGATGTCCCAAGTGAGATCTTTGGTATGACAACTAAACAAACAGGTCTGATTTCATGTTGTGCCGAAAGAACAACCAAGAGTGTCATTCACAGTGAGAAACTGAGCTTCAGAGTGACTGTTGTTGCTTATAGTCATGAAGGAGTGAGTTCAGATACTGCAACAATGACTGCAATAACAAATGCTTATGGAGCAGTTTCATATAATTAGGCATTTCACATAAGCTGTTAATTCCAAATTGAAGTCTGACATTTCTGAGACAATATAGTCAATGCCGGGGTTGGTGACATTCACCAAATACTCAAAAGCTAATCCAACAGCTGACTTTTTGATTATGGAGTCTTCATAATTTGTTGCAGACAGATAGACAGACATTTGCCGGCTTTAGTCAAAGGCGTTACAAATGCCTTTTCACCCTGAGAAAATTTCACTAATGGCTATGAAATTTAAGTGAGAGTAGATATGCTATTTGGAACTTTTTGTAAGTATAGGAGCAGCACTGAATGAATGTTAAAGTAGGTCAAGATGTATTAGGAAGTGTTACTGCATGTGAAAACTATATTTGTACAAAAGTATGCTTAAAGTGTATACTTTATGTCCTCGTGTGCTCTTTCTTTCTTTCTCAGTACAGTTTTCATAAATATTTCAGTTTTACCATCATTTTGTCATTACAGGTGCTAGAGCTAACAAAATAATATAAACATATCTGTCAACATGGGTTCATAGGTTCATAGGTAAGTACTAGGCTATCGGACCAAGGGCCTTAGTAAGCCTAGCCAACAAGGTTCCCTGGCTTATGCCACCCAAGAAAGTTATTTTCCTGTGCCACTGTTGAGCAGAGCCGCAGAAGTGATCCCCGGGGTTTATTTCCTATTTCCCATCCACTCATCAAGATTTTTCTTGAAGAGTGCTAATAAGGAACTTTGCTTAATATAGATGGGCAGCTTATTCCAGAGTATAGGAAGTCTCTGTGACAGTAATCTATCCCTCCAGCATGTCCTGTTTATTGTGGTGACAAGGTTTAGGTCCCTAGAGCATGTAGCTCGGAGGGATTGGGATTTCTTTAGGTGTAGCATGTCCAACAGCTCTGGGTTTGACATAGCTTTATATGTTAGGCAGAGATCACCTTGGGCTAGGCGATATGCTACGGAGTAAAGCTGGAGTTTTTTGAGACGGTCAGTGTAGGGCATCTGTTTCAGGCCAGTAATCCTCAATGTGAGGTACTTCTGTGGCCTTTCCAGCTGCTGCAGATGTCTTGTGAGGTACATTCCAAAAGGGCCATTGTACTCTATAATGGGTCTAATGAGTGTCGAGTACAGGGGAACAATGACCTCTTTTTTCCTGGATAAGGACCCTTTTGTGATGAGGTGTGCCATGTAGAAGGCTTCCTGACTACTGTGGTGATGTGATTATCAAAGGACAGGCTACTGTCCACCTGGGTCCCAAGGTCTCTTATCACACATTTGGTGTTAAGTAGACTACTGCCCATGTGGTATTTTATGGGTACAGAGTTTTTACCAAAGGGAATGACAATGTACTTTTTGGCATTGAGCTTGAGGCCATGGCTCTGATACCAGGTATCTGTCTCAGTGAGGCCCTTCTGTAGGATGTCCACATCATTTGGGGACTCGATTATGGCTCCTAGTTTGTAGTCATCTGCAAACTTCGTTAGCCAGAGGCCTTCTGTGTTAGTCTGTACTTCAGTCATGCCAAAACGCTAATGGATCCAGCTGAGGAAAAATAGCACCCTAATAAAGTCCACATTTTTGTGAATGAAAGCACTAAATCAATTGTGTTTTACAATAAGGAAGGATTGGAATTTTTGTTCGTGGGTGCTATTTTTCCTCAGCTGGATGCATTAAAGTTTTGGCATGATTGTTGTACATTGTTTATGCTTCAGCTGACTTTACACTACATTTTGGTGATTTCATTAGCCTCTACTTCAGAGAAGTAGATACCAAAAAGGTGAGGTCTCAGGACTGAACCCTGTGGTACTCCACTCATTACTGGTTTGAAGTCAAATTTGGAGTCTGCAACTTTTACAGTGTGGGTTCTGTCAGTAACCAATTGGCAACCCATCTTGTGACATAGGGATTTATACCTAGTTTAGTGAGTTTAGCTATAATTCCAGAGTGAGGGATGATGTCGAAAGCCTTGGCAAGGTCAAGATAGGCTGTGTGAACCACCTTATCCTCATCTACGGCTTTGGTGGCTGACTCAAAGAAGTTGATCAGGTTCAGGAAGCATGATCTGCCTTTCACAAACCCAAACTGGGTGGGGTCCAGAGTTTGGAGGTTACCAATGTCTTTGTTTATGAGTTTCATGATGATACGTTCCATGGCCTTACAGACCAGGCTCATCAGGCTAATAGGGCGATAGTTCCCGGGATCAGTGGTGGCTCCCCCTTTGTGGAGTGGGATAACTGTTGCTGTGCACCATTCAGTGGGTACAAAGCCTGATGTGAGGCTATGATTGAACATGGTGCTTAGGTGGGGAGCCAGTTTGTTCCAAAGTTCATGTAAAACCCAGCCTGGGATGTTGTCCAGTCTCATGGATGCTGTGTTTTTGGCTTTAGAGAGTGCAGCTTTTACCTGCGTAGGTGTGATTACAGGGACTCTGCATTCTTCCTGTATAGATATGGGCCCTTTAGGGGGTGAGAGGAGGGTAAAGTTAGCACTGAACCTATCTGCCAGGTTGTTGAAAATATCAGTTGGTTCTGTAATTTTCATGCCGTTGTTCTGTAACTCAGAGAAGATCTGGGTGCTGCCATTGAGATTCTTGACATAGCTACAGAATGCTTTGTGGTTGTCCTTAGAATCAGTGGTGATTTTGTTTTCATAGCTAGCTTTGGAGGATCACATAAGGGATCTCAGCTTCTTACTGATGCTGACCAGGGAGCTCCTCCACTCATGGGATTTTACTCTATTTTGCAACAATTTCTTCCTTCTGTTGTACAGTTTGTTTATGGCAGGGGACCACCAGACTGGCTTCCTTTTTTTGGAGGATAGCGTCTTGGTTCTGTTTGGGATAGCATGTTCAATGCACTCGTGTAAGTGCTTATAGAGTGCATTTGTGTAGGATTCAGCAGTTGTAACTGTATTGTCCATCTGCATGGATGTAATGAAGTTCACCACTTCTGTCTTAAGAAGCAAGAAGTTAGCTTTGGAGAAATTTTTACCGTGGTTTCCTTAATGGGGGTGGGGTGGGATGTGGATATCTAGGGTGATTAGCTTATTGTCAGATTGAACCAATGAGGAGTCGACTTCAGATGTGGAACATCAGTCACTCATGTTGGTAATGACTAGGTCTAGGATATTGTTGCCTCAGGTGGGGGTGTGGATAGGTTGATCCAGCGCATTGGAATTTATGAATTCCAGACAGCGTTAAGCAAAGGAGTTGGTACATGAATAGTTTTCCCAGTTAATGGTGGGGTAGTTGAAATCGCCCATTATTAGGGTGTTTGGTTGAACCCTAATATTTTCCAGTATATCAAGAAAAGAGGAATGGGAATCTTGGGGCCTGGTGGGGGATCTGTACAAGCTACAATTTGGATTGCAGTTTTGCCCAAAGTTATTTGCACTTGGATAATCTCGGATGCATTATGCTGAGCAACTAGCCTGGAGGTGTGGATATCCTTAATGAATATGGACACACCTATGCCTTTGGTGTTCCAGTCCAGGTTACATGGCCGAAAGTGTGATGTGAGTTATAGCCTGGTAGTGCAGGGGTGCTCTCTGGGACCTTGAACCAGGTCTCAGTCACTGCACAGATATTGATGTTCTCCATTTTAAGGAGTGCCTCAAGTGAATGCATTTTGATATCTAGACTACTAGCATTGAGTAGCATTACCCTCAGTTTTTGCTTGCCTGTTCCTGTTACAGTGGTGAATTTGTCATTTAAACCTTGCCTACAAAAAGGCACTATAGTGGCAGCAAGAGCCTTAGCCAGTATCCGGAATCCCAGGGGAGACAGGTGCAGGCAATTTCTGGCAAAGCACCGTGACCTGTCGACCATGTCATCCCAGGCAGGCAGATACTGGATCCCCTTAGAATGACACCAGAAGCTCAGCCAACTGTTGAAGTCAATCATTTTGTTCTTGCACTGCGGTATCATTCTGGGTGATGGTAGAATGCTACTCAGGGCTAGGGTCATACCTGCCTGGGCTACTCTCTTTTTATGTAGTCCAGGGAGGTATGTCTCAGGTCATTCACACCAACATGGACAATGACAGAGTCATATTTGTACTTGTTGTGGAGTGACCTGAGTGCGTGGGGTTATGCTACTCGAACTCAAACAGTACCTTTAATACAGCTCAGCACGATGGTGCTGTGCTACATTTACAGATAACCTGCCTGCGTCTGTGCTACATTTACAGATAACCTGCCTGCCTCTGTGCTACATTTACAGATAACCTGCCTGCCTCTGTGCTACAGTTACAGATAACCTGCCTGCCTCTGTGCTACATTTACAGATAACCTGCCTGCCTCTGTGCTACATTTACAGATAACCTGCCTGCCTCTGTGCTACATTTTCTATTTCACTGAAAAGCCACTTGATATTTGGTGAGAGGAGGCAAAGTACAGTCACTTGAAATTCACACATAAAAATACTTCAGATCAGTGACAACAACATTTGCAGAAAGGGAAATGCATGTTACAAAAACACATTGAAGGCAGGTTCGTTCGATAATCCACAAATGAATGTTACACCCGTTTGATTCTACAGGTTCCAAATAACTCAAACAGTACCTTTAGAAGAGTGTACAGTTAATACAGCCCTTCTAGGGTTAAAGCATTCTTATACATAAAAGGAAAGTCCAAGGCTGCAGGCCTCTCCCAGGCCTTAATCAAAGTCCAAGGCTGCAGACCTGCCCTGTGTCAAACTTTGAGTACCTTAACAGGTTAGCTCAGCCAGAACTCATTCTCACTCCCTGCTTCCTGCTCTTAACTCTGAACATCTACAGCAGGAGTCACCTATTTGAATTTAACCCTCCAGGTCACTCCCTTCTATGCCTGTTAGCACCATGTGATTTTGCTAATTGCCATGGAAATGCTCTCATACTCCACACTAAAGTACCCATTTAAGGGCACAGGCACGCTTTTCATAACTGACATGTTAGAGAAGGTCTACAAAAACAGTAATACTTGGTTGGCACATGTATTCCTCCCAACTGTTACAATACTGATATCAAATGTAATTACATGTCACTATTAAAATGAGAATATAAATGCATGCATGCATGGCATTGTCCTTCTTTCTGTACAAGGAAAGTATGCCTGGGTGGCTAAAATGGAAAAATATATGCAAAAGTAAAGCATAAAGCATCCCACATTTATGCACGTGTTCTGCAGCCAATTAACTGGTACGTACATAACTTAATCTCAGGAATGATATATGACTTGAGACCAGTGGAGAAGATTTTTTTCTTTTAAATCTACAAACTCACTATTACTTGCCAGCAGTCAGTTAATGAGGTGCATATTCCTGACTGCTGGCATGCTGGTTGATAATTGCTTGGAACTCAAGAGTGAGAGAAAATTTGTAATATGAAAAAAAAGCATTCAAAATGAATGTGCTTTTTGCCTTACTTTTTCAGTTAAAATCATTTTCTCATATTTAAACATCTTGGGGCAAATTAATATCATAAATGCCGTACCATGCTTAAACTACACTGAAAAAAACAGCATTGTGCATGACATGTCCTTCAAGCACTACTGGTTGAAAGGGAAGAGACAACGCACAGTACTAGCAGTAGCTTAAGCTGAAAGCTGTGTACTTGGTGCTGTAGATGTGAATGAGTTAACTAATGTTACACTTAATGTCATAGACTCAACATCAGAATAGATCTTGCAGTATAAGTCATATGTCATAAAAGAATGCACTATATCATATAAAACTGCCCCTCATATAACACTTTTTGTCAGGAGCTAGATCAGTACTTTAAGAAAGTAGGAATTTCAACTATCCTCAATCACTTTCAAGAACTGCAAGTAGTTGTGAGCAATATCTTCACATACTTTACTCTCACCTCACATATTTTTCCTACTTCTACAAGTATCACCTTTCCTAAGCGCTCAGAATTCATAACTTCCTCCATATATAACACTCGGACCTATTGCCCTCACTTTTTTCTGTATACTATAACTTACCAGAAACAAGTAATCTACGGTATCATTAACCACCTTAATACACCCCCTTTTATTCTTCTCCTCAGGCATTTATGTACACTGTTAGAAACAGCCACATGTGCCTTGTGACTGTATTCTGTCAACTCACTGAAGAAGATATATTTAATGTCATTTATAAACAAGCAAAATATTTATATCTGGAGACTGTTAAACTGCAATATCAAAGAAAAGGAAGCTCTAACTAGTGTAGCAATGCAACAAAGAAAATAAACAAGGTCCATAATGCTAAAAGTATACAGTTTAGATTTCAGTCTGAGATGTATACCATTGCTGCTCAAGATTTTTATCAAAACTGTTTGCACTGAATTCTATTCTCCTGAAGGACTGGAGAGAGAGAGAGAGAGAGAGAGAGAGAGAGAGAGAGAGAGAGAGGGGTTTACTATCATAATTCGACCAACAGTTCTATTTTGAATTAAAACGTCAACTTGTTTTCTTGAAATCTGACATTTATGAGAGTGTAAATGTCGAACATAACCCAGTAATGTTAATTCGGCATGAGTCGACATACCGCTTCCCCTGCACCTGTCACAAAAGGAACAACAGTTCTTGTTGTCAGCAGCACAAATATACTGCACAACACTACACTTTACATTTTTGCTCTGAGATCGCACTACAGTGAGAAAAGGGATGAATTACCCAAACCACACTGTACCGCGATCTCTGACAATACATCAAGTTCATATCAGCGAATGTACAGTGCATTCACTGATATGAGCTTTCGATACAGAGATGTTTAGCAAGATGGACATTCAAAAATCCAAATTTTAAGTGTTCCATCTGCGAAATAAGTCTGTTCGCAACTGTTACAGAAAACCATATATATATTTATATATTTATATATATATATATATATATGTGTATCTATATATATATACACATATATATATATATATATATATATATATATATATATATATATATATATATATATATATATATATATATATACATATGTGTATATGTGTATATATATATATATATATATATATATATATATATATATGCATGCATATGGGTCCCTATCATAAGATCGAAGTTTTAAAATTTTGAATCATTAAAGGTCAAACCCTAATGATCGAAGTGTTAAAACCTCAAATCTTATAACAGAGATTGCCGTATAGCACGGAAAGGGAAGATTTGCCTTTTCTGCACTATAGTGCAATCTCGGAGTTGGTATACTTAAGTACGAGGGGTGTGGGGTGCAGGAGGGTTTGCCCCCTACTTAGAGCATTTTTTAACGTTTTTTGAATGTACACACACATAGACATATATATATATATATATATATATATATATATATTTATGTATATATGTATATATATATATATATATATATATATATATATATATATATATATAGATAGATATATAAAACACAGAGTCACCGTCCCCAAAGATGTACACAAAGTTAACTGGCATTATTCTTAATTAAGATTTTTAATAAATGAGGCAAAGTGCAGTGCTGCAACACAGCTGTGCATCCCGTATGAAGTATATGTACTATTTTAATGACCTCAGTTTTAATACACATTTTATACCGGCGTAAACTTTTAAGTCTGATGGATGACTTGCTCTTAGAACAAGCTGTCAACTCAGCTTCACAGTCTCTATTAAACTATTTTAACCTTGTCTCCTTCTATTTATTTTCATATGGTCAGTCACAAAGAAACTCAGGTCTTTTAAACCCTGTACATAACTGGCTATGACTATGTAGAGCTTTCCTTTTTTATTCTGAATGGCATACTGCTGCACATAAATTATGTGTGACAGCATTGTCAGTTTTTCAGTATTAAAACGTTTACTTATCATATATGTATGTTCCCTAAACTATAACTGACAAAATACTGGCATAATGTGAAGTTTCCTACGGGAAACTTAAATATAGTCACAGAATGTGTTTTAAGTAACTGCACATTGTACATTCATAGATGCTTTTAGGTTTCTGCAAGACAGCAATACTGATGTTCTATATTTAGTGTTGCTTACCTGATGTATATAAAGACTAGGCAATTAAATCCAAAGTGAACAGCAAAACAGAGCTGGAAGTAAGCAATAAATATCTTGAAGATTTGCTTGACCATGAATTTAAAATGGATAATCCAAAGTATTAAAACTAACATGCTATTAAGCCAATCCTATAGAAATAGAAAGTACTTTACTAAACAACCTATGGCAAAAATAGGTTATACTATATTTTTAGACAGTATCCTCTATTTTTACTTTCCTATAGGACTTTAAGAACTCATTGGGTCACTTCATTACCACCCATTTCCCAAATGCACTTTGTGGGAGTACAATCCTCTTTGAGAAGAAGCATTTTCAAAGATACATGGGGTAATTACTCCCTACAGTCTGCTAATTGTGCTCCTTCTTTCCCCTTTGCCCTTTCGTGTTTAGAATAACCCTTTCACATCTACCTGGCTTTACATCCCCTGTTTCTTCTAGCCTCAGATGAGAAGAGTGCCATCTCTTCTTGTACCAGGTCATATCCTGTCCTCTCTTTCCCACAAAGCCTCCAGCAGCCTCATGTCATTTCCTTCTATGTTTGCCAGGACTGAAAACAGTAATGACAAAGCCTAATAGAGTAGGACCATTCATTCTTACCTTCTAGAGTCTACCCTCCTGAAGGTACACACCAAATGTTTGCTTGTTGTTGTCATCGCACTCTCAATCTACTCCTGTATCCCAGTTCATGTACGATCAATAGCCTTCCCTACTGCTTTGCAGTTAGTTCCATTTCACACAGATGATACCTTATACTGGTGTTGTTATATCCCAGGTACAATACTTTACATGTGTTTGCTGTGAACCATATTTGACACATTTCTGTCCACTTGGTCTGTGTTTGCAAATCCTTCACTAGACTTTTCTCCCATCCTCCACTTCTGCACCTTTGTGTCATCAGGAAAATGACTGATTCAATTCTCTTTTCCCTCAGACTTTTCTAAGACAAATACACTAAAGAGAATTACTCCTGAAATAATATTTCTTAGCACAGCCATATGCATAATCTATTTCAGCCATGTAGCAGTTGAGTTCCACCATCTTGGTCCAGTCACCAACCCCTCAGGTTTCCTTATCAGTTTTTATTCCACAGACCCGCTGAAAATGTATTTTGCATTTTAAAATTAAGCCAAATAACTCATATTATGTCTTTTAAGAAAGAGAAACTTGAAATCATATGAAATACAAATACATAATAATGCAAATATATAAATCCATTAAACAATATTTATTCCATTCTGCTTTCACTAGCCCACTAGGCCTCATTCTCATGTTCTAACTCTAATGCTTGTTGGAAAGTACTGTACAGCACTCACCCACAGCAAAGATTATTGATTAGTGACTGCTTTTTTAAACAGTAATCGATATCTACATTCTAATGTCCATGTCCACACCACCTCTTTTTCCTTAAGGATACCCCCATTGATGTGTCCTTGCTTACTTTAACAAACCAGCACTGCTGATGCAACCCTCCAGTTTTCCAATAAAAATGCAGGTAGGATTTACCCCATTATGAGGAATATTCCTCATTCTGAGTCTTAAAAAGACCATGTGTCTCTCAATGTCTCTCAATGTCTCACATTAAAAGGGTCTGCAACACTTTCACTGATAAGAGCATTTTTAACTAATATCCATGAATAATGAATCATATTAATTCATCAAAAAAAGTCTTATATGTAAGCAATAATGTCCAACAGGGTGTGTATAAATGTATAATTAATGCCCACCCATGAGTGTTATAAGGCCTGATGTTGCAGGCAGAGGGTCTACACCCCTGGAAGGGCATTAATTACACATAAACACATACTCTGGAAGGCATTATTGTGCTTAGAGAATATGCTGTCTGTAAAATCATTGTGTTTTACTTACTTATTTTTAAGTACTATATTATTTTTTTATATTTTTCATGTAAAACCGTTCCTCCGCCTAATATTTCATACTTTCTGGAGTATATGTTAATGGTGTTGGAAGAAGCGTTTTGCATCAAAAATATACATAAAAAAATAATATAGTACTTAAAAAAAATAAGTAAAGCACAACAATCTTACAGAGAGCCCATTCTCTCTGTCTCTCATACACAGTCTCTTTCTGCTTTCACACACACACACACACACACATATATATATATATATATATACACACAGGCAATCTCCTCTGATAAATATTGCTCTCATAAACTTAGAAAATTGTTAGAATAAAAGGTGTACTATTACAATGCATTTTCTAAAAGATATAAAGCCTGAATCAAATGCCTGTCATTATTTAGTGAATTCACTCCTTACTGATCTGCCGCAAAACTTCAGAAAACCACAAATTTTATGAGGAACAGACAAAAAATATGAGACAAAAATCTGGACATTCTGCGAAAACTTGAACAGTTGAGAAGGATGAAAGAAGAAACAACCAGATCTGTTTGCATACAAGACCGTTCTCTCTGTCTCTCAGTCTCACACACACACACACACACACACACACACACACACACACACACACACACACACACACACACACACACACACACACACACACACACACACACACACACACACACACACACACACACACACACACACACACACACAATCTCCTCTACTTTCATACATGCATTCACTCACACAAGATTGCTCGCACTTTCTCTCTCTCAATCTCTCTCATACACATACATACACAGTTTCCTCAGCTTTCATGTATGGATTAATTTACACAAGACTGCTCTCACTCTGTCTCAATTTCTTACACACAGTCTGTCCTGCTTTCAGACATGCATTCACTCACACACACAGACAGAAAAATAAACACACTCATGCTACACACACACACACACACACACACACACACACACACACACACACACACACACACACACACACACACCTTAATGAATGTAAAGCAATACTGACCTAATATTAGCTATTTTGCAGCCTGCGCTCCACAACAGCTTGATAGGCTGCCGTGAAGCAGCGGACTTGTTTTTCAACAAGCATTACTTATACATTAATACCCTGCTGGAGAACATTCGTTCTCCAATCAGGGTGCTGATGTACAGTTTGCCCATTCTTTTATTATAAAGTAAGACATTTTAACCATCCTATGAGCTTCCTATTTGAAGTTGTTAGTAAGCTAATAGTAAGTGTTCCACATTTTGCCCCTTTGTTCCACATGATAAGAGGTAGTGTTCTACATTCTGCCTCTTTGCTCCACACTATGAGGTAGTGTTCTAAATTTGCCCCTTTGTTCCACACTATAAGAGGTAGTGTTCCATATTTTGCCCCTCTGTTCTACACTATAAGAGGTAGTGTTTCACATTTTACATCTTTGTTCCACACTATAAGAGGTAGTATTCTACATTTTGTCCCTTCGATCCACGCTATGAGATCGCACCTTTGTTTCACACTATAAGAGGCAGTATTCCACATTTTGCTCCTTTGATCGACACTATAAGAGGTAGTGTTCCACATTTTGCACCTTTGTTCTACACTGTAAGATGTAATTTTAAACATTTTGTCCCTTCGATCCACAGTACAAGTGGTAGTGTTCCACATTTTCCACCTCTGCTTCACACAATGAGTCAGTGTTGCACATATTCGACATGGAAAGCTGAGGGCTATCATTATGGCTTACCTGGAAACAAGTAAGCCAGCTATCTATAGCCCATCACTCTTTACCATATGAACTGTGTCCACCTGAGAAGCTGCATTCCCTACATTCTTAATAATTTCCCCTAAAAGGATGAGTGATTTAAGTGAGTAGAATTGACATTTTAGCATCAGTGTTTTAAGTTACCTAAATTGTTTATTGCTCTGCAGAGAGCTGAATCAGCTGTTTGGCTTATGCTAAAGTACAATTTTATCTGTTAATTTTATGCCTTGTAATAGTAGCCTAAATTACTTTTTATAATGGTGCTATATTCAGGAGAAATCCTTGGACAAGAACAGAGGCTACTGCTGAGAACAACAAAAGCCAATGACAAAATGGTCTGAATTCTTACTGGATATATGACGCCAAAGTTGTTAAGGAAGGAAGTTGTTACATTACTTGGATATACCCAAGATATCTGTGAATTTAGTTTGCAGGAATAATAAAACTGAATGTCTTCTATTTTATTCAGGAGACTAGATTCTTAAGAAATCAGTACTTTAAGTTGCACTGAATTTTTTTAAAATGCAACATATGAAGACATTTTTTTTCTGATGTCTATTTGGACACACTGTCCTAGTTCTCAGCCAAGTGAGATCTAAAACCCTTCACACAATAAAAAGCAAAACATAAAAATGTCAGTAGTGTGCTCTCCTATACCTCCTCTCAACTATAGGAGATGTATGAGAATTAAAAGTCTGCAAAACTGTGAAGGGTTGACTTTCTTACACTTATTTGTCCTGAAATGTAATTACTCTGGAACTAGCATAAATATGCACCCAAACTGCTCACTATGAAATTGAAATGGTTCTTTTGCTGGACAGAACATAAAGTAGCAAGGAACTTATACACACCTCATTCTTTTGTAAGGAACTTACACACACCTGATTTTTTGGTAAGAAACTTTAGTACACCCCAATCTTTGGTAAGGAACTTACACACACCTCATTGGTAAAGAACTTACACACACCTCATTCTTTGATAAGGAACTTAAGCACACCTCATTGGTAAAGAACTTACACACATTTTTTGGTAAGGAAATTACAAGCACCTCACTGGTAAGGAACTTACACACGCCTCACTCTTTGATAAGGAACTTAAGCACACCTTATTCTTAGGTAAGCCACTTAAATACAACATACCCTTAATTAACTTTATATAGTTCACAGTACTTAGTCTCCCATAATTTCTGACATCATTAATATAATGTTGTCCACTTATACAGAATACCTTGCCCTTGGAAAGTATGAACTGTGATAGGCAGTCATTAACATTGTAGCTGGCTACAGAGCTGCAACTACATAAAAGATTTACTACTACGCATTTCATATACAGACGATATAAAAGAACATGAAACATATAAAGCAGTCTAGAAATAATAATGTGCATTTATAAATAGGATAGACTTATTAATTTTGCCACTCCACCGACTGCATTCCATGTTAACGTGCAAGGCCAATGACAGCACATTTAATTTTGGTGAAATCCAGCTGCTTAAGTAGATACCAATATCCATGTTTCCTGAAATGGCAATTTGTTGCTTACATCTGAAAAGACTGAATAGCAATATCCCTTGGCTGCAATCTGATGAGTGAATCACATTTTTACCATTCTCGCACTATCAGATGATAAGCTACTTGATGTATTCACTGTATGTACCGTCTCATTCAGGTCTGACAAATGCAAAATGACAGAACTGTCAAATGTTTTTTTTTTCTTTGAGGAAGTAAGTAATACAGTCTGTTTGCCTTTTCAATGCAAATCTATTCAAGCAGCTGTTATTCAAGACTTATGGGGACATGATAACTGCTGACATGCTGAAACTGAGATTTAGACACATCACAGTGCAGCAGATATCAGCAATGATTACTTCATCCACGATGTTAGTATGTGTTTGACATGTAGCAGTTTACAGAAATCACTAACTTTATGCTGTTCAGAAGCTATTTAGAAGTTTCACCTGAAAATGACAGGCAATATGTACAGCTACTGAATCTGAAAAGAAGGAAAAAGTCCAGCACAAGTGCAACATCAGCAAGCATGTAAAATGCTTCCGTAGTCCACTGACTCCTATTCCTAATGATATTACTCCTGTGCTTGGAGTATATTTGGGGGAGGTCTCATACTTAGAGTGTGTTATTTGGAGGCGGGATCATACTTAGAATATGTTATTTGGGGGTGGGATCATGCTTGGAGTGTGTTATTTGAGGGCGGGCTCATGCTTGATTGAGTAACTTTGGGTCTGGCTCATGAAAACTGTTGGAGGAGCATGCATAGTGGCTTTCACATATGCATTCAGATAGTCTTGACAATTCAAAGTGAAAGTTTTAGAAGGTTGTGTGGCGAAATGATGTGTTGTTGTACCTTGCATGTGCTGTACAGCATAGAAAAGGCAGAAACTTAAATTAGCTTCTTAGTACTCCTGGTTCACAGTACGGTGCATTACTTAGGTGCTCTTTTACTGTTTTTTTCCATGTCAAACAAGCTACAAAATAAGCATTTTTGTTATCCAACATCCCTTTGACTTGTTATGTAGAACCCCATAGTTAAAAATCAGGATATCTGTAATCATGTATTTTCTATAAAGCATTCATTTCAAGAAATACTATAGTTGAATTAACAGTGATTCTCTAGCAAAGTATTACAAGCTCCTGCACTGATCCACAAATTAATACTAATATACCATTTGCTAAGTTGTTAGACATCACAGTAGTTATACAGAGGTGCAGGGGTGGGACACAGACCACCTGGCCAACCCCACTGACAAAGGATTTGTTGTCTTTGCCTCCATTCTGCTTATGATCCAACTTTGCTCATTTTAGTATCAGCATGTTTTCCAATACACTCACTGTAAATTTCACTGATCATGAAAGCAATATGATTTTTCCCTGCAAATTTCTTTCCATTGGAGTTAAAGCTTATATAGTATATCTACATGAAGTCATGGAAAAGTGTTAAATATTTAATAATACTTCAGGCTTAATTTTCTTTGAGAGGTCTGCTCAGTTCTGGTACTTTCCACGCATGATTTCTGTAACACTATAGGTATAGCACTTTATATTAACACCAAATCTGGAGAGCAGCACTTTTTGAATTTAAATAATTAGGCGAGATGGTATTTCCATTCAAGAACATGCTTTTTCAAAATAGTCTGAAGTTTGTGTTCTCTTGCAGCTGCAGTAGAATATCATGGAATCACATATGCCTTCCATGTGAGTAACAGAACTTTTATATGGATCTCCTGGAAAATTGAAACAGTATAATAAGACTTACAAATAAAAGCCAGGCTGTTTTCCATATTTGAGTGTCAAGTGACCATGCAAGCATCCAGAATCAAAATCTACAGGTACCCAATATCATAATAAGAGAGACTAAGAACAACACAGTCCTCTAAATGAAACAGCTCATTTTTCATGCATTTATTCACCTAGACCTTCTTAGGAATATAGTGAAATACATAGTACTGAGCTGAGTTGTCCAGATGTTCAATCCTGTCTGTTACAGGGCATGAAAGTGACCCTTGTACCTATTTATATAGCAAACAAAACAAGCCTAACTATGCAAGACTCATTTTTTGAAAAGTGGGTTAACAGAGGTGGGTTTAGTCATTTATGTTTGGATTAGTAAGTTTGCTGATCACACTTTTCTTTGTAATGTGTCTAGGCTGCTGCTATGCAACCTTAACTAGATCTGATGGCGTACATAAAAAATTGTGAACATTACTAGTAGTGATTATCACTAAATGGCTTTACTTACTTCCTCTAGACAGTTTTCAGGTGCAGTTTTCCCATGAAATTTAGCATTCCACTGACAATCAGCAGCACAAGATTTTTCTTCTGGAGCATTTCTCCCCGGGCCTCCGCTGAAAACAGGATCTGTGGAACCTAGTCGGACTTTCCCGGTCAACAAATGTTAAATAAAATAAATAAAAATACAATTGTTCTTAAACTAATGAAGAGTTTAATTGCTTAGATTATATGAACTTGGTTGACCTTTCAATCCATTGTTTATGCAAACAGATTTGGTAGCACTGAGTCATAACCTTATATGGGTTTCATGATTATGTTCTTCTACAACCAACTGTTAAAGTTTAAAAGGTTTGCTGTTTGGGACAGTAGTATTTGTGATGTCGCTGTTGTTCAACATGATATTAGCTGCATACTTGTTTGCTGTAACATCTTTGCCAAACTTAAGGTCATCCATGTAAAGCCATAACAATAAAAGAAGACACAAATGATCCTTGTAAGACATCAACATCTGATATAAATCCTAGTCCTAAAAATATTTTAGCATAGAACTCCACTCTCAATAATTCACTAATCTGGGTGATAGAAATCTATGCTAAGATTTGTTAACTTTTCCTTTCAAATCTAGCGACAAAAAAGCTCTGCTCTCTATCAACCAATGTCCCTAATTTTAAGCAATATAAACACAATCCACAGAAGGCAGTGGATTGCTTCTTTTATTAAGTGTATGATTATATTCTATCTATTGGTTAAAATAGCTAATATGATAATTTTATTATCAAAATATTCAATACTACCCTTTAATGACTGTAAATTGCCTTTATATGTTTGTTCTAGCCTTAACATCCTTATAAACTGGATCTACTAATTCTTAATTTGAGGACTTGTGCATATTCCTGCAAAATTCCAATATACTGTTTATAGCTGTTTGCCATGTTTTCCAGTAATACCTTTTAGGCAGTCTTAGTTCTCCATGTGTCATACTTTCACATCTGGTAGATTTGCAAATGTCATGGTGGGCAATGTATTTCTAGCATGACCATCTCTTAAACTGTACTAAACTCATATCCCTTACTGCAGACGTTATACCTGGGATGGATTGCAGAAAGGGGAGTTAAAGAGAAGAATACAAGATAGTGGGAGTACAAATTTAGGAATGGAGTGAAAGAGACAACCAGCAGTAAATGTAGACAACAAGAAAAAGCCCAGAAATTAAACATAAAAAATTAAATCCTTTGACAGTCATTACTAGATGTATTATATCCTAGAACTTTTAATTAGTAGTTATGGTGACACTGAATCCTTGGCACAAGGGCCAGAATGGTAAGGTTAGTCTCAAAAGTTTTTTTTTTTTTTTTGTTACTTCAGAATCAGTGAAATACTGTATGTTTTCTGTCACCTTATTTTATATCTGTATTTCTCCCAGTTTCCTACAAAGGTATGACCCATGCCACTTTTTTACAACCAGGCAACATTTCTGCCAGTGTTATTTAGGTCTTCATTCCTTGCACCAATGAAACCAGAGACATTTCTCTTTTTCATTATCCAATCATCTACAATACTTTTCAAAGTCATTGTGGTAAATATTCCCATATGACTAGCTAATATGTTTCTGTTTGATAGCATGTGCCATACTTTCCTACTTGATATGTTATTAGAACAATTATGATGGACAGAACTTAGTTGTTAGTAATTAGGGCACTACTGTTGCCTTTTTTGTAACCATGCACAGGCTTTGCAACTTCAGAAACTGCATAAGCATTCCTTTACAGATTTATCTAGTTTATTGGAGAGCTGTCTTTTTCTGTTTAATTACTGGAGCTTTACAATTTGTGTATTATAAGTCTGGATATTTGTTTACCTGCAATTACTTTGCTGCTTGATCTAGTGTTGGGAAACAATTTCACGGTGGACATTTCATTAACATCCCTGTTTCATAACTGACTAAATTAAGCATCATCATTATCATCATCATTGTAAAACCCCTTTATCCTATTTTTTCTACATTTTGTCATGGTTTTGCATCGACTGTCACGTCCTCTCTTTATTCAGTGCCAGTGTTTTACCTTCTTTGACAGGCATGCCTGACTATCACAAATCTTCTCTTATACAATCCATGACATCCTCATTTTATCTTGCTTTCTTTCTTTCTCTACCAAATCATCAACCAACAGTCTTCTGCTTTCCAGCATATGTGCCGAAACCAGCGTAAACTGTTCTCTTTGACATTCTTTACAACCGGAGCTACTTTAGCTTGTGCTATGATGTCAATTTTGTTCTTCATCTGTCCCATAGTGTGCATCGTACCACCCATCACAGTGACTTCATTTCCACTACCTCCATATTGCTCACCTGTTCTGCCTTCACTGCCCAGGTTTATATATCATACTGTAGTAATGGTTGAACCACTGTTTTGTGCACTTTACTTTTCAGCTTCTTTAGTATTCTTCTCTCAAACATTGTTCCAGATACTTTGTGCCAGTTGGCAACAGCATCTCTGTTTCTATTTTTAATACCATCCCTCAGACTTCCCTTCTCACCAACCATCCCTCCCAGCTGTTAACCTGTTCCACTATCTACTTTTTATCTCAAATTTTCAGCATCTTCCAATTTCCCTCATTTGCTGCTATTACAACTGTCTTATCTGTAGTCTGTTTCATGCCGTATGTCTTCAGTTTTTCAATCTATTCCTCTACCAATTTCTGAAGTTCTAGTTCTGAGTCTGCCTGTATAGTCACATCATCTACATACAGCAGCTTTGTTGATCTGTTCCCTCCAACCTGTTTGCTAATGTAGTCCATCACCGATATTATCAGCAGTGGGCTCAGAGCTAAACCCTGATGCAAATCCACTCCCACAGCTCCCCCACCCCCTGAGTCAGATTGCTGTTCATACTTGTGTCACTAAGTCCTTGTACAGAGTCTGCACTAATTCCAAGAATGTCTCTGAGACTTCAAGTCATCAGAAGATTGTCAAAATTTGTTTTCTTGAGACCTTGTCAAATGCCTTTGCCAAGTCTATGAAAGCTAAGTGGGATTCTTACATCATCTCTAGCATATCCTCAACTGTCTGTCACACTAGAAACATCAGGTCAGTTGTACTGCATCCCAATCTGAATCTGAACTGCAAATCACCCATCTTACCTTCTACCAATCTATTTATTTGTTTAGAAATCACCATCTCCTGATCTTAAAGGAAGTGTAACAGGAGTATGATACCTCTATACTACCCAAGGTTTCAAACATTCCCTTTGTTCTTGTAGACTGGTGTATGAATGCTAATTCACAAGTCATCTGGGAATACTCCTTCCTCTCCCATTGTTATCAGTAATCTCTAGACACATTTCTCCATTAACTCTACTAATATCTTGGTCATATCTGTTGCAACCTCACCTGAGGCTGCTGCGTTCCCTGGCTTCATTTTCCTTAGTGCTGTTCTTTCTTTCTTTTAGGGTGAGAAACTCTTCTACCCTCATTGTGGGTCATGGCAGGGGTAGTATAACTACTGTGGGGTTTTCTTTATTCAGAAGCTGCTGGAAGTATTCATTCCATCTGCCTTTGATGTCCTGTGGATTGGTGATCAGGCTGTTGTTGACATCTCTTATGAAGGATGTCTGATAAATATCCTCTTTATCATTCTGTTTTTACTTAGTAACCTGACAGAATTTCTTTGTGCCTTTTGCTAAGTCACTTTCCAGAAGCTGCTAGAGTGCCTCTGGTGCCTTGTTCTTTGCTATTGGAACTGCTAATGTAGCCTGTCCGTTAGCCGTCCAGTAGTTTCTATCTTCCACTTTTCTAGTCACTCCTTCTTTCTTTTGATGACCTTATGTACTTTATTTCCATTAGATGCTGTTTTAAGGTGCTGCAATTTTTCTTCAACTCCACCTATTTCCTCTTCTTTCTGAGTTGCTTGAGACATGAATATTTTATTGTGCTTTCTGTTCAGTCAACTTCCAAGTAGTCTTTGTTGACCTGAGAATCTTCTCTGTCCACGGCTTGCAGCTGATTGTTTCAGCCAGTGGTCTATGCTGAGGACCAACTGTTTCACTGGGGATGACTTTGCAATCCCTGACCCTGTCCTAATGCTCTATCATTAATAGCAGGAAGTCTACTTGAGTTGCATGATCCTGCAACTGAACCATGCATTGATCACTATAAAGCCATTTGCTAGACAGAAGTCTAGAATGACCTCTCCTTCTTTATTCCTGTTGCCCCTGTCCCATCCTTATAGAGCCAGGCCATCCTCATATTATGATATGTCTATACAGATATGTGCATCAAGGTCTCACGTTATCAACACTAACACATATTGTCTTGCTTTATCTAGTAGGCCTTACAGATGCTCTCTTTCTTGCCATCACAGCCTTACTGTGGTGTACAGACTGAGATTATGAAAGAAAAACAGCGTCATTTCTATTCACCCATCATATTTACTGTGTTGCCTTATTCAGTGAAAGTCCCTCAGAGCGAGCACTGACATCTCCGGTTGTAAGTCTCCAACTTGCATCTTTGATGGGCTAAAAGCCCTGTTACTACTTACAGGTACGTAATCATGCACCTTAGTACTTCCCAGCAAGGTAGTCATTAATCGGTTTCCACTAACACATATGTATTCTTTTGTCAGAAAGCATTTTTTTAAACTGTAGGTCATGACTGATTACTAGACTAATGACCCACCTGACCTTTCTTAAGGCCCCACCTGACCTTTCTTAAGGCCAAGCTATACTTCGCAAAGATGAGAATCAAACTTTGTACCTTTTGTTTGTAAGAAACACATTTTAACCATGATGCCAACCCCTATTATGTCTTTTTTCAACTACTTAAGCAAACCTTTCCAATGGCACTGTTTAAAAACACTGTAAGATGCACTAAAAATGCAAAAATCATTGCATTTCATTTTCATATCCACAGTGACACTACTTGTACTGTAATGTACATTATGCAAATGTATGCAATGCAATGTCCCAGAAAATTCAGTACAGCACATCATAATAAATGCACAGAATGGTAACATAAGACAGACCCCAAACAAATAGCTAAACAGTGCAAATTTACTTACCAAGCATACTCTCAGACAGAGGAAGAATATTTCCTCTCTCACATTGTAAACAGTATCTCAAAATAAAAAACAGTGTCTGCATTATTATTATGTAGCACATTTCTAGATGTAGTACCTGCCATTTCTATTTGGCATATGATTATTTGGTCACCCTACACAATGTCGTTCACTTTGCACTTTTTGGTTGTATGAAAAAATGTCATCAATTGCATAATTCTGTGCCTGCCCTGTACATTTCACTAATTCTTGATATTTTTTGTTCTGCTGAATTATATGGTCTGAGACACAAGTTGACTATCCTTGATGTTCAACCCATGATCTCAACATAGGCAGGATTGGGGAGAAAACAGGATAACTTTCTACCACTACAAGTGTTGCCTGTAATGTTAGTTAGAAACTCTAACAAATGGCTCCTCCACATAGGAATGTCATAGGGACAATGAACAGTGACAAAGTTTCTAATTATTTCTATACGGGCAAATTGCCACATTGATTTTGGAAGCCTAATGACTTCCCTTGGAATGTTACAATCTTCAATGAAACAGTATTGTGATAGCACCTAATGAAATCACATGATCAACATGGTTGACAAACACAAAATCTTGAAAGGTTCAGCCCTTACAGAAAAAACTTATCTCTTAAATGAAAACAATATACATATATATACAAGTGATATAGGTCTAGGGCTTCTACTGAAAATTTTAGGTAAATTCTGAAATGCTTGGACACATAAGCAGCAGGGATTATAAAGTATATTCTCTAAATAATAATAATAACAATAATAATAATAATAATATCACAAACTAGACTAAATGTCCATAAGACATCACATAAATAAAAGCTTAACAAATAGTTCTACAGCAGCTCCCTGTTCATTTAAATTGAATTCTCCCAGCATTTGGAAAAGAAGTCCTGACATTTAAAATGACAAGAGTAGTGTAAGGGATTCTGAATGAAATGCTTCTAAAACCTAACGCCATCAATGCAGGAAGTTTGATGCAACTGAACAACATTAATGCTGCCCTCAATGGAGATGGCAATTGCTTTTTCTCCCTAGCAAGATTAATGTAAGATTTTTATTGTACTTCTATAAAACACGCACATAAAAAAAGCAAAAAAAAAAAAAATTCTCCTCAATGTGAAAGTTCTAGATTTCCACTAGTATTCTTTATATCTGTCTTATAGAAGGTATGCACAGCACTCTTTACTGACTGTGAAATTCTTAACCGAAGCATTATAAGCACTCCTTTATTCCATTCAAAGAAAATGTTCAAATAAAATAATGGCATCAATTACAAAACCATAAACAAAGCACTATGGACCAAAGGCATAAAGCATCACCCAATAATTTCAGCTCACGTACAAGCAGTGCATGCCCATTAAACAAAGCTTATTCTTTTTTTTTTTTTAAACAGCATTGCACAATATATTTCAATACTCTGGGTGGCAATGACATCATCACTGCATATTATACAGACTGAAAACATTGAAAAGCTGGTCATTTGTAGAGCCCAAAAACAAACAGTGTATATTTATTGCAAGTTTTTGGAAGTGACAGTTCTACTATGATAATTGTGACAGTTGAAAAATAAAATAAAAAAATGCTATATTCCCTCAGGAAAAAAAAAATCAAGTCTTAAGACTCAGTGGCAGTTTTCATGGAGTGAAGCAGAAATTTTTCAACATAACTAACTGATGACTCTTAGTGCTACTTTGACATATGTAAAACCATTGTAATGATACACAGGCCATGAATACGACAATATGTAACAGTTACATACTACTAAATGTTTACTAATATTCCTTACAGTTAGCCTTGGAAATCAAACAAAGGCAGCACAATATCACTCACCCACAAAGTACTTTAGTTATTCTTCTACATTTAAATTTTAGGATAGAAATTTACAAATTCTAAGCATTTATTATCAGACTTAATTAAAATCACTTATAAGACAAAACAAAACAAAAACAGAAAGCATCATTGTTATTGGTCATTTAATCATATGTTTCAAGCAGTATTCCTCAATACATTTCCATTAGTGAGTAATAACAAAAACAGCAGATCCAGTCATATTATAGAATAACATCAGCTATTTCTCTGTTGCTGTTATAAAGCACTCTGTGACAGTTTATGGTACTTTTAAGTAACTGCAAATGTCCAATGGTATGATTAATGAAACAGTTATATAGCTACTATCACTTTAAATGTCTATCACACAGTAGCTTCTTCCGAGAAAGATTGTATATCTATCCAGTGTTCTGCCTTGGAGAAGCAATTATATTATAATACAGCTAAAGAAAAAAAATACACCATTATGCAATGTCTATTATACCAAATGCCTGCAGATGTACTTTAGCTACCATACACATTTATTTCTTCCATATAATGGATATTTATATGTCCCAAATTTTTTCATATATATTCGTGACTAAAATGTGTTGCATATATACTCCACTTTTGTCAAAGAGTTATATTAATTTACATATGCTCATTCTTATGTATACAAATACAAAGGGACTGCCATTGGTGCAGATATATGCAAGTAAAATGCACACAGGTCTACTTGTAGAATATATCTAACATCTTCAAATTACTATGAGTAAAGGACTGTGCATACTTTTGTACTGAACAATAAGCACCATTTCAATATAAATTATCAAAGTGAATTACACATTAAGTCATCATTGAATAAAATGTATGAATCCAGCTATTGGAGTTCTAGATGCAGGGACTACTGTAGCTTTATAAAATTAATGTTTAAAATAAATATTTTATGGTTTTGATATATAACAGTAATAAATGATGTTTCGTGGATCTAATATTAAAAAAGATTGTTTTTTTGAGGACAAAAGACTTTATACAGCTTACTATGTTCTCTTCAAAGTCAGTAATAGCATCAGAGTGAAGACGCTTTGCAGGTAGAAGAATCAATTGCCTTTAGAGTTGTGAAAAAATGGTGTCTGTTTCAGTCATTCATTGCAGTCTGTTTTAAAGTAGAATTTAATAATGCATAGAATCATTCACATCAGCTGCTCTAAAACACATAATTACACTATTCAGAAATGCATGCCTGCAAATGTATATTTCTACTATGGGAAATACTTGGATGTTCAAAACTTTGGACTAAATAAACATAGTGATGTTCACTGCTTTCTAGAATTACTTTGAAGTAGAGCTTATATTTAAGAATGAAAAAAATAGTCTTTAAATGGTTTAGTATGGATAAAATTTACTTCAATATGCGACTAAAAATAACATAAATACATTACACTTAGCATCTAATTAATATAAATGATGAGGAAAATAACATGGCATTACAGAACAGGTAATAAGGCCCATTATTTTTCTCTGGTAACGTCTTAATTAAAGTCAGCAGCCAAAGTACTTCATAAAAAGAATAATAATTAAAGCAATACATCACAATAACTGAAGTAGCGTTAACGTGCTGCAGAGGTTTCAGTCTGATGCATAAATGTTTTATTTTCATGGTAGCAGCTATAGAAATGTGCAGATTATCAGACCAGTATGAGTTAAGCAAAATAATGCCTAGGTTAATGTGAATTGTATGCACTGGATTCGTAATGTACTATGAATTAGCATACAGGTAACATGCAGCTGAGAATGCTTGGGTCCAAATCAATGTTAGCTACCCCATTCTTCCCAAGACAATCCCTGGACTCCTGTAATGAAAAGCAGGGTGCCTAACATACTGGGATATCTATTAAAACGAGGTCAGTCTTTAATCAATGATTCATAGTGCAGAGACAGCAGCTGGAGCTGAGACAGTGGATTGCAAGATTAGCATTCATATACAGTCATGAAATGATGACCGGTTTGTTTACTGATTGTGAAACTCATAATGTCACTGAGCAGGGAGGAGGTAAAAGTGACAAAGTAGTTGATGGCCTCTTCAGTTTCAAGAATCCGGGTGGACCTTCTGCCTTTCCTTGATACTCATACAAACTAATTATATTATGTTACCACGAGTGACATGATAAATTAAAAGGACAGATGTCTTTTCAAGTAGAAAAGATGGATTTCTTACAATAAATTGCTGTAATCTTTGTCATCAGGAACTGGGCATACTTATTCGTTAATTGGACAGGATTCGGTGTCAAGTTAAATTACCTGACTTTTAAGACTGGGAACTACAAAGGAATGAAGGCTGGGTTTTGCATTCAGGAACTGGGAAATGCAACTGCCAATTACTTTTCCACGTTAAAATTATCTAGCTTCTACTGAATAATTTACATAAGAATAAGGCGTGCGCAGACACACACACACACACACACACACGATGCGTTCTTTAATTCAGACAGTGTGAACAGTAGTACATGGTATTGGGCGGTATTATCTTTAATTTTGCACCTTTTGGTTACTGCTTCAGACGAAAATAAGAGATCCAGTACTATTTAAAACTGTAAGATCGTCATATCTAATGAGATTTTACACACACGGATTTATATCAACAGCACATCAATGATCATGCATAACCATGGCAGCATATGTGTAGCGATATGACGTTTAACTGTTGTATTGCTAGTTACATTGATGTAGAACAAGTAGTTAATCCTAAACTCTTTACTTACCTGATATGCAGACGATGAAATTCGCTTGAAAAATAATAAATATTTCCCATATAAATTCCATCATCCAATCTTCATTCCTTGTGCATCACTCAGTGAAAAAGATCAATACCACAGTTTGACGATCCAGTAAGCCTACTTTTGCAAAAGGTATTCCCCAGATCCCGAGAAACATGCCAGGTGATCTTACAACCACGACAGATTTCCAAAAAAGTCAGTAACGTCTCCAGCACACAAAAAAAATGCCAATATATTTTCCTAAAATATAGAGACAGCCAACTTTTTCGCCCTGTTTTACTATCCTCGCATGACAGAAGCTTCCTTGCCCAAACTAATTTCTGGAGAGCCGCGTTAGTAAAAATTATACTGAAATACAGATGCAGCCGTAAGCAGTGATTTTGTGAAGCCGCGCTATCAGTAGTTCATCCTGCCTGAGAGCTACACTCTGCACCGAAACGGGGTATTCCTCTTGGAGGCTGATGTGCCTTCAGTGCTCCATGCACTTCCTACTATCCACTTTTCTGCAATGCAACTGCAGGGGTCGTTCTTAGCTCACCAACGCCGTCTTCACCGGCTACCTGGTTAAACGGTATAGTGCTGTTAATGACAGGTTTGTCAGCTAAAAAGTCAGCTTAACAATGTATTTTAAATGTTTAACTGCTTTATAACTGAGACTGGCGACCCTCACATTTAATCATGCAGCAACTGAGGTCTTCTGTTCTGCGTGCGTGACACAGCTTGCTGGCCAGATTGCTCCACTTGCAAAGTATTGTGGATCCCTCTAAATAAACTGCCCTGGGACAGTCAGCGCATTTCAGGCTGCTAATTCGCCTTTAAACTGAAACCAGGGAGAACAGTCCTGATACTGAAGTCCAGAGCCATTACCATAAGATTTTTTTTTCTGCAAGGTCTCACTCAAAAATAAAATAAAGTCTAATATAAATAATTCCTATTGACAGACCTGGAGAAATATACACGTATTATCCCTCATTCGAAAGGGGAACAAATTCGGACGAATGAATTATGTCTAACAGTTGGAGTATGTGTATCCATTCAGTTAGCACATGTGTATTATTTTTCTAGGTTACAATATATGGCACCTCTTGGTTTTCTGCTGCATTTGCAGGACCAGACAGAGCAGCCTAGTTTTCTTGTGCAATTAGGTCCATATACTTTTTAATACTTTTTATGTTATTACTTACTGTAGTTGCTGCTGCAAGATGCGGTGCCACTGAAAGCTTGCTTCCCAGCTCTTAAGCTCTTGGATTAGGAAGCACAGCGCGTACCCAACTTGGCGGCGCGTGCACGACGCGAGACCGTCGCAAGCTTCGGCAGTTTGCATGTAGCGAGCGCCACAGGTTCTGATGTAATGCAAGCTTGGAAACGCAGGCTGGTTGCTTTTGCGTCAAAGGATCGGTGCCTTGCGGTCTACAGAGTGTAGTGAAAATGAATAATTCTGAATGTGATGCCCAGGCTGGAGAACAATTCGCCAGCGCATACTTCTCAACTATCCCCGATATTGACCCAAATTTTAGCTCTGTCCCTCTTAAACCCTCGTGAAGCTGGCGACGTTTGAGGAAAATGTAGTGAGTTAGACTTACTAAACCATGTTTTATACTTCGTTTACTTCATAACATGTATATTAATCCACGTTCTCTTAATCTGTTCGTGTCTCACGTTAACGGTACTAATATAATATTAGTAATATTTTAAAAATGGCTCTGATTATTTCAGGATTTATCCCCGACCCCGACCCTGTTGAAATTTGGCCCTGATTGGTCCAGAGCTATGTCGCACACACGTCTCAACTGTACAGATTTTCGCAGAATGTCCAGATTTTTGTCTCATATTTTTGGTCTGTTTTTCATAAAATTTGAGTTTTCTGGCAAATTAGTGGCAAATTATTAAAGACTGAAGTTAAAAAAGAATGGCAGACATTTGGGTTTCAGACTTCATAACAATCAGAAAATTCATGGTAATGTAAAACCTGTTATTGTATCAAATTTTTAAGTTTGTAAGACCAGTATTTTAAAATTGTCCCTATTTTGGGTCCTTTAGCCTACATGTATTTATGGCTTTGTTCAGATTTCTTGCTCTAAGAGGTTGACAGGTATGTGTCACTGAGGCAAAGAAAGTAATGTAACATAACTTTGTTTGGTACTTCTTTATTATAGCGTCCTTCATGAAACTGAAAATGGCCTTGGTGAAATCACTACGAGGATACACTTCAAGGATTATGCAACTTATGAATATTATGACTAGTGTACATTTCATATGTATAGAAAACATATACAAGTTTATGTAATATTGCAATGCATGTCTTACTTTCGATGCACTCTGATTGCATGTTCATAATCGTACCGTATTTGCATGTTAATGTTATCATTAGGTGGCTTTTACCATGTACCCATTATTTATATGACAAACTTCATTAGTAACATCCTAATGTAATTTCTTCTGTTTGAAATTGTACCGTAGCTGAAATGTGTCAGTACATATCCCACTTAGCAGTGAACAAACAGTAATGAGTAACTAAATGACATCCATAAAACATCCCTCACTTGGATGATTTGTTCTTCTGCTGAAGAGCTGTAAGGCAGTTTTCAATATGCGCTGGGCCCATAAAACACACACACACTCGATCAACGGACTGGACAATAAGTAACTCCACGTCACATACAAAATTAAGAGTTACACACTGCAGACAATTTGTTTGTTTCTGCTTTTCCCGGTTAGGGGTCGCCACAGCGGAACTCCGGTCTGCTAATGATTGGCAGTAGATTTTGACGGGCTGGCTTGCCGGGCCTAACACACAACCTTCAACGAAGGAATGCCCACTCATGCATGTCGCCACACAGAAAACGCTCTAACTGAGAATAGAACGGACAACGTCTAACTGTGAGGCGACAAAGCTACCGCAGCACCACCACTGCAGCTAAAATAGGCAGAGTAGAATTGAAATGAAGAATCAAGCACACATTGCAGTAGCGTGTTGTTACTATACAGAAGACTCAACCACTCCTCAAACCACACTTGTGCCTGATTTTACCTAAAATTATATACTTCTCCCTCTTAAAACATTCAAGTATATCACAAGACAATGTGAACGTAGTTATGAAACACTATAACTCCAGATTTACTCTGTAGTATATCGCCTACTCCGAGGAGATCTCTGCCTAACATATAAAGCTATGTTAAACCCAGAGCTGTTGGACATGCTACACCTAAAAAAATCCCAATCCCTCTGAGTTACACGCTCTAGGGACCTAAACCTTGTCACCACAATAAACAGGACATGCTGGAGGGATAGATTCCTGTCCCAGAGACTTCCTATACTTTGGAACAAGCTACCCATCTATATCAAGCAAAGCTCCTCATTAGCACTCTTCAAGAAAAATCTTGATGAGTGGATGGGAAATAGGAAATACACCCTGGGGATCACTTCTGAGGCTCTGCCCGACAGGGGCACAGGAAATAAACTTTCTTGGGTGGCGTAAGCCAGGGAACCTTGTTGGCTAGGCTTACTTAGGACCTTGGGCAGATAGCCTAGTACCTACCTATGAACCTATAAACCTATAAATCATTTCATATAAGGACTTGCTATTAAATGTACTTTACATAAGTATATCGCCGAGGCCGCTATAATAAGGAGGTACCTTTCATTTTACATAATCTGTTGTATTACGTAAGAATGAGTCCAAAAAAACACATCAGTTATGTTTTGCTTGTACTTTGCTAGCAGAAAAATAAATCAAGATCTATTTCATAAACTGAACGAGACTAAGTATTCTTTTAAATGAGTATTATCAGAGACATTAAAGCTGTTATCAACAAATAACTTTGTTCCTGATTGTGACAGGTGAACCTCATCACTTCTTTTTGCTTTTGAAACATGTATTTGACTGTATTATATTTTCACCTCTCTGTATATGTACAGTTTCTTATATTCATGTATTGTATATGCTAATGTCATGTTAATATTGAATTTTTGGTTTTGTTAGTACATAATCCAGACTGAGCCTGCTATCGGTTATTTATGATCAGTGTTCTACCCCGATAAACAGATATAAACACAATACAATAAAATAAATAAAACTCTGAAACTTCTTTGCTTGCCATGCATTGCTAATCCTCCTCATGTGCTTTCATGGCCAGCTGACTTCTCTCATATTGTGCCCCAAAACATACTGTACTTTTCCTGCAACTCTTTCACCCTGATGTGTACTGCCCCAACTAGATAGGTGCCTGACTGTACTCATTACCATTCCTTAAATCAGGACTCTGCAAACCATTTCCCAGTTCAAATGTCTCCCAAAAACTGATGCCACCTGTTGCACCTGTAAACTGTTAAATCAGTAATTCTACATGATAGATGGCATAGTGATTCATGCTATCTTGTTCTTAATGTAAGAATATGCACCATTAATAAAGGCTGTGCTGTACTCACCCTATGAAACTTGTTAACTCTTCTTAGCTGCCATAGAACACTGAACCACCAACTGTACTGGAAAGTGAAGCAACGCTCCCCTTGTCACTACTCCAATACTCCCCTTGTTACCTCTCCATTTTGCTCCTTGAACTGCCTTATCCTCAACCCCTCAGGCTTAAACTCAGTTAAGTGGCTTCATTGTGAAACTCTGTGTAAAGAGTAGAGCTGGAGTATTGGAATAACAGTATTCAATTTAACCTTTCAGGTTTCTGCTGCAAACCTTAAATTAGGCTTGTTGCTGCTCCTTCAGTGCATTACTATTAATCATGTGCCCACTGGGTAAGCACCAGATGCACCATATCTGTGTATGTGATATCTTCAACAACTCAGTACTAGGATATTCCCAAACCTGTGGCACCTTTCTCACTCTGGACCTTCACATTTCAGCAAAGCCATTTCCTTTCAGGGTGTAGATCCAGCCCCAGGAATAAATATGCCTGTGCCTGTGAAACAGGTTTCATTTAATTGCAGCTTATGACTAAGCATAAACCCTGCCAGTCCTTTATCTTGTTATCCAGTTTATCCCATAATCTGACCTTAACAACCACCTACTAAGCTTAATGTAATGCTCATGGATCTCCTTTCTACATGTAACCCAATAAACCTGTGAATAATGCATGACAAGATGCATTTATTTCCTTCGGCTAAACATTTCACCTTGACTTAACCAACCCCCCCCCCCCCATTGACCGCTGCTGGGCCTCAGCCATATATCTGCAGCAGCTACCCCTCCAAACTTCACAGCAAAAGCTACTTACTGCCTCATCAAGGCTTTCCTTAATAACCATCTGCCTGCTTTCTCTACCCTTGTTCAGGTCTGCTGAAATATTATCAGTCTGGCTCTCAGTAACCATGGCAATTATCAGAGACATTAAAACTGTTATCAAAACAGTCTCATAATCTGTGATCCCACCAAGAAAGTAAGGGCCATGTGACTTAGGAAATATATAGTTTTAATTTATACTGCTACCCTGCATTTTTTGTTAACTAATCAAACTATAAGCAGAAAGTCATTTTAAGGTTGCATTCCCTTTTGAAAGTCTCTATAGTGTATTGCAGTACTATAAGCTTCTAACTTCAGAAGTGTAAAATGTATCCTTGGTTTGCTGCAGCTTGCTAAAACAGGGATTATTATTATGATTATTATTATTATTACTACTACCACTACTACAACTACTTCTTCAGATACCACTCCAAACTGTATCCATTTACTGATCTGTAAAATATGACCACTACAAAATACAGCTATGCTTGTCTACTGATCTGCTGTTACTGTATGTACATGCACTGAAATGTCATTTATTTTCTTAAACTACTATTGTATGCCATCAGTTTTAATTATTCACCTAGATGCTAACATAAAAGGTGGGCTGGTCATCAGAATGTATATACCCCTGACCCGTGCTCCACGAAGAGCTCAAAATAAATATCTGCAAAAAAATACACAAGTGATTCAAAGAAGGTGACAATGTATCTTACCATACTTGTGGAGTAGCATTTACCATAAAGTAAGTTAAACATTATACCCACTATAGCTCAACTTGTATGACAACACAGAGCAAAGCAGATCCCGCAAGTGATGACACCCCCTTTTTTACCCTGTCCCACCTACAAGTTTGACTTTCTCATAAGTCACTGATGGCTATAGTTGGTCAATAATGCCAGACATTAGAGTTTCTTCTTCATGCTCTATCAGTGCATGCTGATGCAGTAACTGCTGTACTATTAAGTTTGAAGTACATTACATTTATACTTCCAAATTCTCCTGATTTTGGCTTTTGTCTCTCCATTAAGTTTGGCTTTGTCCAGAATGCTTGAATCAAGAAGTTGAGAGATTCTGCTGCAACTTTCTACTTCAAGACACAGAGAACCTTATGTCTATCAGATTGGAAATTTTTTTATCATACACCTACCAGATTTCTAAGTAAATTTGGAGTACCATTTGCTTCTAGCTTAGTAAGCTTTGTTGTTCTGTATTTCTGAATTATTTCCACCAAATCATCATCATCAGCCCCCTTTTTTCCCATTTTCTACATGGGGTTGGGGAAATGTGTTAACTGTTGCCATCTGTCTTGATTAAATGTCACACTCCTGCTTGCTTCAATACTCATGCCTGACTGTCACAGATCTTCTTTCACACAATCCATCCACCTCTTTGCTGGATGGCCTGATTTCCTCTTATCTTCCTGTCTGTCCCAAATCTTCTTCACCAGATTGTCTTCTGCTTTTCTGCACATGTTTGAAAACCACCGTAATCTGTTCTCTTTGATCTTTTCTGCAACTGGAGCTACTTTGGCTTCTGCTCATTTGTCCTCATTTCTTCATCTGTCCCACATAGTACATTCTACCACCCTTCTCAGGCACTTCATTTCCATCACCTCTAGCTTTTTCATCTGCTCTGCATTTAATGTCCAGGTTTCTGTACCATACAGTAGTACTGGTCACACCACTGTCATGTACACCTTACTTATCAGCTTCTTTGGCATTCTTCTGTCATAGACTACACCTGACACTCCATGCCAGTTGACTGCAACCCCTCTTTTCTAGCTTTGACCTCTTCATTCAGACTTCTCTTCTCCTCAATCACCCCTTCCAGATACTTGAAGCTATTTACCTGTTCCACTGTCTACCATTATATCTCAATTCTCAGCTTTGTCTGATTCCCCCAGTTTGCTGCCATTACCACTGTTTTATCTCTGCTTAGTTTCATCCCATGTGCCTTCAGTTTTGCTGGAGTTCTTGCTCAGAGTCTGCCTGTAATGACACATCATCTGCATACAGCAACTTTATTGATCTGTTCCTTCCAACCTGTTTGCTAAAGTAGTCCATCACCGGTATGAACAGCAGTGGGCTAACAGCTGGACCATGGTGTACACCCACTCCCACTGGGAACCCCTCTGTGAGGCAGAACACTGTTTGTGCCTGAGTCATTGGGTCTTGTACATAGCCTGCACTCATTCTACCAATGTTTCTGGGACTTCGAACCACCACAGTACTATCCAGATCAGCTTTCATGGGACCTTGTCATATGCTTTCTTCAAGTCTAAGAATGCCCAATTGGACTCTTTCTTCATCTTTAGCTTTTTCTCAACTACCTGTGTCACTGCAAACATTCGGTCAGTTGTGCTGCATCCTAATCTAAATCTGAACTGCTCATTGCCCATCTTGCATTCTACTACTCTGCATATCCATTTATCAATCACCCCTATAGAACTTTCATGCAATATAATAGGAGTTTGATTCCTCTGTACTGCCCACAGTTGTGGATGCTCCCTTTGTTCTTGTACACTGGCATGAGTATGCTTATTCTGCAGTCATCTGGGGTATGCCTTTCTCTCTACACTGCTCTGAATAGCATCAGGAACCATTTCTCCCTATCTCACCCAGCATCTTTGTCATATCTGCTGTGACCTCATCTGAGCCTGCTGCTTTCCCTGACTTTATTTTCCGTAGTGCTGTTCTTACTTCTTCTAGGGTGGGCTCCTCTTCTTCTCTCATTGTAGGCTGCTTCTGGGGTAGTACAGCTTCTGTGGGGTTTTCTTCATTCAGAAGCTGCTGGAAAAACTCCTTCCATCTGCCTTTCATGTCCTGTGGGCTGGTGAGCAGGTTGTTGCTGGCATTCCTTATGAAGGGTGTCTGACTATCTTCTTTATCTTTCTGTCTTGGCCTTGCAACCTGATATACTTTCTTTGTGCCACCTAATGAGTCACTTTCTAGAAGTTGGTTCTGTGCTTCTGATGTCCTTTTCTTGGCTGTTGCAACTTCTTTCTTAGCTTCTTTGTTAGCCAGCCAGTAGTCCTTCCTAGTCTGGTCAGTCTTTTCTGTCTTCCTCTTTTTCCTCCACTCCTTCTTTCTTTTGATGACTTCCTGGACTTCTGCATTCCACCACCAACTTTCCTTATGTACCTTATTTCTATAGTTGACTCGGTCATATATCTGTATTGTAGTTATCACACATGCTGTTTAGAGGTGCTGCCATTCTTCTTCAACTCCATCTATTTCCTCTTCTTCTTGGGGTGCTAGAGCCCAGAGTAATTCCTTGAACTGCTGCATTGTCTCTCCAGTGAAATTCCAGGTCTTCAGCCTGGTCTCTGTTGACCTTAGAGTCTTCTCTCACCACTGCTTGTAGCTGATTTTGGCAACCAGTGGTTTATGCTGTGGGCTGACTGTTTCACTGGGGATGATTTTACAATCAAATTTATTCCACCCCAGTGCCTTTCCTAAATAGGAGGAAGTCTACCTGAGTTGCATGTTGGCCACTCTTGTATGTGAACTTGTGACTGCCTCACTTTCTGAACCATGTGTTGGCTACTATCAAGCCATTTGCTAGACAGAAGTCTGAAATGGCCTCTCCTTCTTTATTCTTGTTGCCCTACCCATGTGGACTCACACAGTACTCGTATCCTATTCTGTTTGTTCTGATATGTGCATTCGAGTCACCCATTATCATCACCAGTTTATGTTGTTCTGCTTTATCTAGTAGATTCTGCAACTGCTGTCTGAGTGCACTCCTTTTCTCACTATCACAACCCTTCTGTGAGGCATAGGCCAAGATTATGAATACTGTTCTATCATTACACTGGAGTCTGACTGCCATGAGTCTGTCTAATTCTGATGATATCCCTCACTGCCTTCTGAAGCCTCTCCCTCACCACAATTCCCACAAAATTTCTAGCTTGTCCCCCTCCTGAGTAGTAGACTCTGGATCCCAAGCCAAGTGGCATTGTTGCACTGTCCTTCCATCTTGTCTCTTGGAATTCTTGCCACCAAACTGATGTGACTATCCAAAGGCAAACACTTGTGTATTAGTATGTTTGCACATTTTTAAACTTGACTTACAAGAATATGTTAGTTAATAGTGATTGCTGAGAAAGTTTTACAACCCATGGCATTTACAGTGCCAACATTTACCAAGATCAAGCTCTAAAACATTCCCCTCAGGAACTGTATGCGGAAAGCCATAAAATGTTTTTTATAACTTGTATAATGCTATCTGTTTTGCCTGCACTCAATCCCCCCCATAAAAATGACTCTGGGTGCAAGGGATAAGAAACCACCTACTTAAGAAAAACTAAGAAACCAGTGTTACTGTTCTTACATAAAACTTTGCTGTCATGAGCCAAGCTCATAGATCGATTTTAGTGGCAAAAATAAAATATTTTGTCTTTTTAGAAATATTCCCACCTTCCTCATATATGATTAAGCGTTAAATCTGTTCTCTGTTCCTCCAAGGGGTGTTGGAGCAATAAGCAATAGATAAACAGAATCTAACTGTTAAGTTAAATGCTTTACCTTCATCTGAAATATCCCAGCCTTCTCTGAACAAGTTCTGTGCAGTACCACATTACATTTTCTCATCTTCTTCTAAAGAAGTTAACACCAATAAAGTTAAAATGGCTACAATATTCTACTACCAGGCCACAGGGTTGCCAATATCCTGCTGTTGTTTTCTATATAAGTTTTAGAAATGTGTTAGTTACTACACAAGAAAATAAATAAGCCATAGTCAGTCCACAGGCTCATCAATTGCAAAGCATGTGCTTTTGGTTTTGTGGGAGTGGGGGTTGTTTTGCAGACTCCATCTTAGTTACATCTGCCTTATGGTCCTGAATAAGGACTTCAAGAAAGATAACCTAAAACTTGGTGTACCCACACAACATTTAGTTAAACATTTCTATCTTATAATATCCATTTATTTATTTACTTATTACCCCCAACTCTATTCCTTAACATGCTCTCAAAACACAGCAGTGTATATAATGTTGCCACCTACCTCTCTCTCCATGTCAGGGTCCAGACTAGCCATTTAAGACATACTAGAATTTCCAGGTTATTGCCTTTTATTTTTATTTTTTCCTTGTGATATTTATGGTTTTCTGGCCAACCATAAGTCACTAAATAATGACATATATTTTATTTTCGTAATTTATATCTTTCAGAAAATGCACACTAACACAAGCCCTGTAATTGTAAGAACCTTATAGGTTCATAGGTTGGTACTAGGCTATCTGCCCTAGGGCCTATACAAGCCTAGCCATAACAATTCCCTGGCTATTTCTTCCCACACTATTTACTTCCCTGGACCCCTGTCTAGCAGGGCGACTGATGTGATCCCCGGGGTGAATTTCCTTTCTGCCATCCAATCATCAAGGTTCCTGTTGAAGAGGGCCAAAGAGGCGCTCTGCTTGACATGTATGAGCAGTCTGTTCCAGAGTCTGGGGGAGTCTCTTAGTCAGAAACCTATCCTTACAGCATGTTTTGTTTATTGTGATGACAAGGGTTAGATCCCTGGAGTGTGTGGCTCTGAGGGATTGAGATTTCTTTAAGTGTAGCATGTCCATCAGCTCTGGGTTTGACATGGCCTTGTATGTTAAGCAGAGATCGCCTTGGAGTAGACGATATGCGACAGAGTATAGCTGGAGTTTTTTAAGGCGGTCAGCATATGGCATCTGCTTTAGGCCTGTGATTCTTTTAGTGAGATATTTCTGCGGCCTTTCCAGTTGTTGCAGATGTCTTGAGAGGTACAATCCAAATAGGGCATTGTATTCTATAATGGGTCTAATGAGGGATGAGTACAGTGGGACAATGACCTCCTTTTTTCTAGATGAAAAGTCCTTAGTGATGAGGTGTGCCACATAGAAGGATTTCCTGACTGTTGTGGCGATGTGGTTATTGAATCTTTTGGATTATAAAATTTATGTCCTCATATCAATGTGATTGCAAACAGCCACGCACATCCTTTTCATATATTCAACCATATATATCAAGCTAGGATATTGCAAGGTACTGTATCTAATCTTCTTTTATATACAGGCAAAAAAAACACTTGACTTTTTGATTTTGACCTTACGACAACTATCGGAGAGGGTTTATGCGCCATTTTGGGTTACGATTGCTGGGATTATAACAACATTTGGTACATGGATTCAAGTGTGAAACAAATATTTTGCTCGGGACATATGGACACATGATTATGATCGAGGAATGACTGTGTGTCCTTTTGGAGTCGTTTTTCATACGCTTGGGTTTACAAGGAATATGGAACTATTTGTTTCGAACTGTGATATCTGAACTATAATATATGTTACATGTATTAATATAACTATTCAGGTTTATCAGCAGTATAAGGTCTTGTGCATAAATGTATGGGTAGGAATTTAATGTTGTACTTGTATGGGATATGCGCATTGTGGAAGAAAGGATTAGAAATGTGATGCTTTGAATATTATATGAAGTCATACACTATATGGATGGTTCCTTGCTAGATAGGAGTCACTAAGTTTATGTTAAACATCAAAAAGTTATCTGCCATACTATGCAGAGGGTATACTTATAGTTCTATGAAAGATTTGGGCTCATATTACACTAATAATCATCTTGGCGATTTATATAGTTGTTATATGTCCTTTTATATGTTTACAATCCATATGATTATTGGGTCAATATATAGAATTATATCTATTATAAACAGTGGACCCATGTCTGTGCTCATGTGATATCTGGATAGAATATATTTTATATTAAGAGTGTTTAATTCTGTCAGTGATACCAGACCTTTTTTATGGGCTGGAATTTAGCAATATTATAACATGAGACAGGTATACTGACAAGCAGAAGGGACAAGCTGGTCCAGAGATTAGGGAACCATGATTTATGTACATACAGTTACTCTTAAGTTATAAATGTATGTGAATTTAACATATATGACATTCATATTTATATAAGATAGGTGTAACAAACACAATATAAGGGGAAATTAACGGATATAATAAGAAAAATAAGTCCTAGTTAGTACCCTATTGAAAAATGATGACAGATAAGATGTTTTGAACATCATATGGTATATATTATATGAATGATCCTTTACTGTATGCTGGTTCCAGAGTCTATGTGAAATATTAACAGGCCATCCAGTGCTACATATAGGAGATGTATAGGAGATACTAACAACTCTGTATAAGACTTTGGCCTAATAACATCAACAACCATTTTTGAGATATTCACAGTGATTATCTGTCTCTCCCATATACAGAATTCTCACTATTATTGGGTCATTATATACAATCATTACTATTATAAATAGGATTGTTCACAGTTCTTTCAAATAACAGTTTTTTTATTCCTGATTAGAAACATTGTATTCAAACTGTATTTTACAAGGGTGTCTAGATCCCAAGCCGAATTCACAATTTGGTGTGTATAATCTTCTATATAGGGGTTGTTAGAAAACCATGCCCAGGTCTAAGGCCTAGATAATCACATGATTTTCTAGGTCACGAAGATGTGGATCTAATTTGACAGAACAGTGGTCCTGAATTATAAGACTCACAATTAGTATTTTTACAAATAGTCTTACACAAGTATGGTCTCACAAGGGGGAATTTAGATTTTGATACACCTCTTCTGATTCCATTGGACAAATCATACATTTTGAACTGTACACAGACAGGTGGATCTGGAGTTTCCTTTTGATTACTTTATGGTGTTGCTGTTACCAGATTGGTGTCTGCATAATATTGGTCATTCAAAATCTGAATCCTATAACAATATAAATACGCTCCTTTGATCTCATGGTGGACCTATTAAATGTTACATTTATATTAGATGAAGTAATATGGATACCTATTAAGAGCCAATTCTAATATTGTCTGACTAGGATTCTTTATCCATTTCAAACAACTTTGAATTCTCAATTGGTTTTTGCCCACTGACACCAATAGACATGAATTTGGAGAACATTCTTCATGGATTATGTGCCGATAGGGATGACATTGGAATCTTTGGAATAGATAACATACCAGGCAATAATCAGAATGGCTCCATAACAAATCCTTCTAATGGTTGTGATATGGCCTTTAACAAACTGAGCAAGGGCTTGAAGAATATAAGAGCCAATATCTGGCATTTAGGATTATTTCGAGCATACATAAATAGGGAAATAACTCCAAGAGGCCTAAGAATTCGCTTACAACCTTTAGTTGGCAGGTCGGAGGACAGACTAACTAAAGAATGGAACCTAGCATTACAGCAGGCCTCTATGATGTTTGTGAAGATACTTGCTTCATACTATGAAAGAATGGTTGATATTAACCTAACTGAGGTGAAAACCTGTTGTGAGGAATGTAAAAAATATGAGTCATTACCTATGTATGCAACCTCTGTAAACAAACTCACAAAAGAATTGGCTACCTATGAAAAACAGACTAAAGAAAAGAAAATTCGAAAATTTAATAAGGACATCACTGATTATCAAAGGGGTCGTCCATTTGAATCTTTCAGATCAGTTAGATTTACAGACACCAGTCGGGGAACAGCAAACAACAGGCCTAAAAAGAGACCCAGATCGATTCTTAAGACCAATGGCAGGTCTTTTATTAGCACATCAGGGGAAGAATCCTCCTATACGGACAATGACAGTAGCAGTTATCATGAATCACCTAGCCATAAGAAATCCAATGCCTTACACCCTTTAGACATGGGAAAAGGCGGCGGGGAGGCCTCAAACACAAGCATAGGTACAAGAACAAATTCTGTGGAAGGGCTGATACAGACACTGTTGAAATAACTGACAACAGGTATCAAAATGTGTAGAATTTATCAGATGGAAGACTTACAAGTGAACAAAAACAACTGCTCAATAAAGGCCTTGGATATATACCTGGTTTCTTTTCTGATGAATATAATATAGTTAATGATGTGCTATCTTTTTGTCGTAACCTTAATCTAAAGTTATTTTTTACAGATAAAACCTCTCAAAGATCTTTGGAATTCAGATTTCTCAAATCTGAATTCCAACCACCCATGAACAAACATGTGTCTATATTCCTTCAGCCGGTAGTCAGGGATCTACACTTCCCACATAGGGAATCATATATTATGGGTCAAAATATATCTCCATCTGAAAAGGTTGCTATAGATGAATTAAGGAACAACCATAATATTGCTATTTTTGCCAGCTGATAAAGGAGGTGGGGTAGTTGTTATGAACATGGGATGTTATTTGAATGAGGGCAGGGGACAACTTGCAAATACTCGATGTTATATGCATATGTCTATTGATCCTACTGCAGTATTCAAGAAGGAAATTGATACCTTTTTAAACCAAGCAGAGGAGGAAGGTATAACACCATGAACACTGTGAAAGATCTTACTGTCACAGACCCCAAAAAACAAATACTTTACCTTCTTCCTAAGATTCACAAATCCCTTTCTAAACCTCCAGGGAGACCCATCGTGTCCGGCATAGGTTCCCTAACTGAACCTTTATCGGCCTTTTTAACACATCATTTGAAACCCTTACTCACTTCTGTTAGAACCAGATTACGGGACACCACTCATTTCCTTCAAATTATACAGGATACACAATTAGAGCCAGGGTGGTTAATGTGTACATTGGATGTGAAATCTCTATATACCAGCATACCTCATTGGGCTGGACTACAGGCTTTACAGTATTGGCTTGAACATTCGGCATTATACCCACCTGGATTCATCACATTATTGGTATGTATGGCAGAACACGTTCTTAATAAAAATGTCTTTTATTTCCAGGGAGAGTGCTATTGGCAACTACAGGGCACTGCTATGGGGGCATCCTTTGCTCCCATATATGCAGACCTCTTCATGGCCTTTTTTGAAGAATGCATGATCTATGATCCCCTTCATAATCTATATATGGTGGAGATTGACATCAGGCGCAGATATTTGGATGATTGCTGGATGGTGTGGCGGGCAGATCAGGCATACTTACAGGAATTTGTAGAATATTTGAATGGAAATGTATGGGGCATTGAGTTTACAGTAACATCAAATCAGGAAACTATTGATTTTCTGGATGTCACAGTATATAGGAATGAAGATCATACTCTGAGCACTAAGACATATCAGAAATATCCACAGTACAATACTCTGCTCCATGCGTCCAGCATGCATCCACACCACACCATCCGGAATATACATAAATCTCAATTTATGCGTATAAAACGCATTAGTTCATCAGAACAAGATTTTGAACAAGCCAGATTAGATTTTTACCATAGATTTAAAGACAGGGGATATAGAGAATTAGATATACTTAGAGCAAGTGAATGGTCCACTACTCAAGACAGAAATACTTTGTTAGAATATAAAAAACGAACAACTACATTGGAAGAATCTACCGTTAGGTTTGTGACTACATATGGAAGGAATCACAATGTTATTAGAAATATATTGGACACCCATTGGAATATAATTTTGGCCATTGAAGAATTAAGAAAACTTTTAGGTTCTAAATGCATGTTCTCATTTAGACGTGGAAAAACATTAGGAGGTCTCTTTTCTCACTACAAGCATAAGGAGAGTAGGGGTGCAATATATCAACAAATGACCATGACTGGAGACAAACTTTTGGGCACCTTCCCATGTGGTCATTGTGGTTCATGCTCACGTGTAAGTAATTTGAAGGAATTCACCAGTGCCAACACTAACAGAGTGTATAATTCCAGGGTGTTTGGAAACTGTAGTCGTAGTTGGATCATCTATCTAGCAACTTGCCAATGCAAAGATTTTTATGTGGACCAGACTTCCTGCTCACTTAGAATAAGAATGACTGAACATAAAAGTGACATCCGAAATAAGAAAGAAACTAATGCCTTATACAGACACACTATTAAACACACTAATGCTAATTTTATGTTTATGATTATTGATAAAATCACAGGGGACAGAAGTAACCAACAAGGTTGGCATACCATCCTAAACCATAAAGAGAAATACTGGAACATTAACCGTGGGGGACTTTTTCCCCCAGGCCTTAATGATCATTTGTAAATAGCTCTATGATGGTGTGCATATATATTTAGATAACTCACTAGCTCGTGGTTATTATGGGCTAGTCTTCCTGGTAGGCCCTAATATGTTTATAATCAGCTAAATATGTATGTGTTCATTTTCATATTGTGGAGCATGTCTTCTGATCAATATTGAATATACCAGGATATTCCATTTGGGTATGTAGGAATTCTAGAATATATAAAATACTGGAGAATCGGATGGGACGCTGTCCTTTTAAATCTCTTTTTTATATATGACATATTAATATATACACTTATACACACATATATATTAATAAATGCTTTGCATTTAATTAATATTACACACTAGATTTGATGATCATTTGTAAATAGCTTTAAGATGGTATGCATATTTTGATAACGCACTAGCTCATGGTTGCTGTGGGCTAGTTTTCTTTGTAGGGCTTAATGTGCTTATAATCAGCCAAATATGTATGTGGTTATTTTGATATTATGGAGCATGTTTTTTGATTAAATATTAAATATACCAGGATATTCCACTTGGGTATGTAGGAATTCTAGATTGCATAAAATACTGGAGAATTGGATAGGATGTTGGTCCTTTCAAAATTTCATGTTCACATAGGATATACTAATATACATATATACACATACATACATACATTTTTAACAAATGCTTCATATGTAACCAATATCATACATAAGATTTTTCATATGCTAAGGTATCACACTTTATGAGCAAAGCATTGTATGAGGAATATAGGATATGCTCCCCAGGTAGAGTTGTATATGGCCAACATGATGCATTTCGGAAGATTACCATTATTTATATATAATTGGATATATGTGTTTCTTTTAAAGACTTATTTTTGTTCCATTATAACATGGGGATTTTTTGTTTTGAACAGTGCACTAAATAATATGCTTGAACTTAATTTCATGTTTGAAACACAATAATGTACTCTAACCACTAGGTTGGGCTGTACCATGTTTTCCATTGGTTGGGGATATGTATAAATACTTATCACTCCTAAGAGAGGGGAAACTTTACCCACTGATGAAGGCTTGATAGCCGAAACTGGTTTGGAGATATTTACAACAAGAATATGGAATAAATACTATCTTTAAACTTCATTCAATATTTCAGTGTCTTGGTATTGCATTTTGCTGGCCGCTAGTGTTTGGATGTTATTGAAGGTGAGACCACTGTTCACCTGTGTCAATAAGTCTCTTATCACACTTTCGGTGTTTAGTGTACTGCCATCTATGTGGTAATTCACGGGTATATGTTTTTTTCCAAAAGGGGATAACTATACATTTCTTGGCATTGAGTTTGAGCCCATGGCTCTGGCACCAAGCTTCTGTTTCTGTAAGGCCCTTTTGTAGAGTATCGACATCATTTGGGAATTCAGTACCGGCTCCCAGTTTGCAGTCATCTGCGAACTTTGTTAGCCAGAGTACCTTAGTGTTGGCTTGTACTTCAGAGAAGTAGATGCTAAACAAGAGAGGTCCCAGGACTGAACCCTGAGGTACTCCACTTGTCACTTGTCTGGAGCTGGATTTGGAGTCAGCTACTTTTACAGTGTGGGTTCTGTCAGCAAGCCAGTTGTCAACCCTTCGAGTGACGTAGGGATTAATGCCCAGCTTAGTAAGTTTATCTATGATTCCAGAGTGGGGGATGGTGTCAAAGACCTTGGCAAGGTCCAGATAGGCAGTGTGGACTGTCTTACTCTTGTCCACGGCTCTGGAGACTGATTCAAAGAAGTCAATCAGGTTCAGGAGACAAGATCGGCCCTTCACGAACCCAAACTGGGTGGGGTCCAGTGTTTTAAAGGTTGCCAATGTCTTTGTTTATAAGTTCCATGATAATACATTCCATGGCCTTGCAGATCAGACTTGTCAGACTGATGGGGCGGTAGTTCCCGGGATCCAAGGTGGATCCCCCCTTGTGGAGTGGGATAACTGTAGCTGTGCGCCACTCAGTGGGCATGAAGCCTGAGGTGAGGGTATGATTAAACATGACACTTAGGTGAGGTGCCAGTTCATTTTGTAGTTCATGTAGTACACAGCCAGGAATGTCATCTGGTCCCATGGATGCTGTATTCTTAGCTTTGGAGAGTGCGTTGTTTACCTGTGTGGCTGTTATTACCGGAATTTGGCAATCTTCCGGTATTGAGATGGGCCATTTAGGGGGTGAGAGGGGGGGTGAAGTTGGCACTGAATTGATCTGCCAGGATACTGGCAATATCCTTGGGATCAGTATATTTAATGCCATTCTGTTGTAGCTCAGAGCAGATCTGAGCATTGCCATTTAGATTCTTGACATAGTTATAGAATGTCTTGTGGTTGTCTTTGGAATCTTTGGTAATTTTATTTTCGTAACTACCTTTGGAGGATTTTATGTGGGATCTCAGCTTCTTACTGAGGCTGGTAAGGGAGTTTTGTTATGGCAGGGAACCACCAGATTGGCTTCCTTTTTTTTGGAAGAGAACATCTTGGTTCTATTTGGGGTGGCACGATTCATGCATGAGTAGATGTGCTCGTACAGTGCTTTAGTGTAGGACTCAGCAGTCGAACTTTCAATTCCCGTCTGCATGGGTGTCATGAAGTTTGTAACTTCTGACTTGAGTAGCATGATGTTGGCTTTGGAGAAGTTTTCTATGGAGGTTTCGTTACTGGGGGATGGGGGTGGGATGTGGATGTTAAGGGTGATTAGCTTATGGTCTGACCTGACCAATGAGGGGGTTGCCATAGGTGTGGAGCATCGATTTTCCATGTTGGTAATGACCAGGTCTAGGATATTGGAGCCCCTGGTGGGACTATGGATTAGTTGATCCAGGGCATTGGAATTTATGAATTCCAAGAACCATTGGGCAAAGGTGTTGGTACATGAGTAGTTTTCCCAGTTAATGGCAGGGTAGATGAAATCACCCAGTATTACGGTGTTTGGTTGTATATTAATATTTTCCAATATGTTTAGAAAGGTGTAGTGAGAATCTTGGGGCATAGTGGGGGATCTGTAGCAAGCTACAGTTTGGATTGCAGTCTTACCTAGTGTTAGTTGCACCTGGAGAATTTCAGATGCATTGTGTTGGGCAGCTAACCTGGTGGTGTTAATATCCTTGGTGAATATGGACACTTCTCCACATTTAGTGTTTTGATCCTGGTTTGGTGGCCAAAAAGTGTGGTAAGAGTTGTAGCCTGGTATTGCAGGGGTGCTCTCTGGAGCCTTGAACCAGGTCACAGTTACTGCACAGATATCAATGTTCTCCATTTTTAGGAGTGCCTCGAGAGAGTGCATTTTGAGGTTTAGATTTCTAGCATTGAGTAGCATTACCTTCAGATTTTGCATGCTTGTACCTGTTATGGTGGTGGTTTTGTCCTTTGAACTTTGCTGAAAAAAGGCACTATAGCAGTGGCAAGAGCCTTAGCCAGTAACCTGAATCCCAGGGGCAAAAGGTGCAGACCATCTCTAGCAAAGCATCATGGTCTGTCGATCATGTCGTCCCAGGCAGACAGATACTGGATCCCCTTTGAATGACACCAGAAGCTTAGCCAATTGTTGAAGTCATTCATTTTGTCCTTATATTGTGGTATAATTCTGGGCAAAGGCAGGATGCTACTCAGGGCTAGGGTCATACCTGCCTGGGCCACATGATCCAAGAGCTCTTCCATGTCTCTTTTCATGTAGTCCAGGGAGGTACGTCTCAAGTCATTCACTCCAACATGGACAATGACAGAGTCATATTTGTACTTGTTGTGGAGTGACTTGAGTGCATGAGTTATGTGGCGGATCCTGGCACTCGACAGGCAGCTCACTGTAACTTTCTCCTTGTTCAGCCTGGTGAGTGGGACAACAGTGTGCCTGACTATAGAGTCACCTATGACTAAAGTGGTAGGTACGTTGTCTTGCCTTAGGGACTGTTGCTGGGTGGCACACTGGTATTGTGAGCTATGTGACACTTTGGTTGTGACTGGTGTTTGTTTGCGTTTCAGCTTCGGAGGTCCTTGTTGCTTGGGCAGGTTACAATTAAGGGCCTCCGCATATGTGGATTTAGTGTTGCTATGTGTGAGTGTTGGCGGTGTGAGTTTAGAAGGGCTATGTGTTGCTTGAGGTGTAGTGCGGGTGTTAACCTTCTCCTCTTGAATGTCTAGCACAGTCTTGGATGGAGAGAGCTTTGTTTCCAGTTTGGGTATGTAAGTGCATCTCTCACAGGTTGTAGTGTTGGGTGGTAGGAGGAGAAGGTTGTCTGTGTACATGAGGCAATTGCTGCATTGCCCCAGTATGCCCAGATTCACCAGGTGGACAGGAGAAATCAATGGAAGCTGACCCTTGGACATGCCTGGTTTGGTGCTTTTTTTGAAAAGTACAGGAGCTGTTTTCCCTTACCTTAGCAAGGTACTTTGCAGTTATAGGCTGTTTAGTGCCTATGATTAATTTCTCCTTATTAATAAGGAGAGTTAAGTGCTTGTATCAGTTTAAGGCTTCCTAGAGCTTTCCAGCAGGTATTAGAGCAAGTGCTAGTCACAGGGATGCTTAAAGGTAAGATGAAAAAAAATGGTCTATCCTAAACACTGCAGTGTGCACTAGAGACGTTAGATGTGAAAGTAGGTAACTTAAGTTTTAACTGTCTAAAAAGTTAAGTTTTAGTGGAGAGTCACTATTTTTAAAACAGCAAGATAGATTGAAAGGGGTGATCATTTTTGTATTCCGGTATTATGGAATACAGTAGAATGGCCAATAAATTTAAATAGTTGAAGGGGAGTGATTTCATAAAATGATAATTTTGTGCCTTAAAAATTTAAAGAGAAATGTTTAAAATCTGTCCTTGACTCTGGACCTTTGTCCATATTTCTTGTACTTAGTCATTAAGAGGTATGATTCAGCATTGTAAAAGATGGCTTTAGGCCATTTGGTCAAGTGGGCCTGCCATCTTTTCTTGTGAAAAATCATGAAAGCGATAGATGTTCTATTGCTCTTGTCTATTAGGAGATGTTTTTCTTCTAACCATCTTCTAAATGCTAGCAAAAAGTGGGATAGCTGCCCTTTAGACAACAAAAATAATGCAAAATCAGCAGAATCAAATTTCTTCATCAGACTGTTGTTTGGTAAGGCACTGAAATAAGTCATTTGTACTTGAGTTTGTGCCTTGTTATTAAAAATTTCACTTTTCAGAAAATATTACAGTTATATATTTGAAAATGGGCAACATTTTATTTGTACTGAAAGGAACACATTAATATAAACCACTTGGGTAGAAAACTTCCTTTAAGTGACCTCACATACATCCTTTTTATACCCTATTACAAAAGTGCCTTACTATACCACTAGGTATAACATTTTTTATTGTTACATGGAATTCAGTTGATAACCCAGTCTGCTCAACAGTTAAAAACAATGCAACCCACCTAAATAAGTAAAGTAAATAAGAGAGTACCTGTTAGTTGGAGTATCGATGTTCTAATAGTACAGTATTTGTATCCTGCCCTGTCCATGCAGCTGCTTTATGATGTTTATGAGATATTCCTCATTTTGGCTGAACGTTTTCATCAATCCAAGTAAAATGTTTATTTTATGTCAAAACAGTAAGAATTACCATTAGATCTATTAATGTAGGCTAAAGAATTAAAATATCTGTTTTTTTCTGAAGTCAGAGAATGAATGCTAATGTACAGGAACAGTGTTAAAGTTTTGATGCCCAAGTATTTTTTTCACTTGGGAGCCCCTAGCAGGGACTGTATTATAACAGTACAGTGATATTCTCCAAATAATATCCATAGTCGTTGTTATAATCAGCGACCACCTTTTCCTAATTATCCACATAGGATCAGAGTGTCAGGCCAATTGTTGCTATTTTTATCAATTTGAAACCACTCAACTGCATTCTTTGATGGTCATTCCTGGCAGTCACAGGTCTTCTCTCATGTAATCCATCCATCCATTCATCTCTTTCTGTAAATTTTGATTTCCCCTTGCCTTTCTCCTGTCTGTCCTAAATATTCATCAGTCTACAGGACATGAAAGACAGATATGGAAGGAATGCTTCCATCCTACTGCAGAAACAGCGTACAGTGAAAGTGGAAAAAGATCCTTCAGTCACCTTCTTCCAGTCATTCCCTTCACCTGATCAATGACTTCCACTACTTTTCTTTAACGTTTATCCTTCCTTCCATATATGCAGTAATCCGACCCATCTACGTCAGTATACATGCTTTCTTATATAGGCAGCTTTCAATTAGCTGCTGATGATATTTAATACCAGGTGCAACATCTATACTCACTAAGGTCTGATAAATAAATAAATACATTAATAATAATTAATTGGGTTTAATCCCAGTGCAGACAGTTTAAACCACTGTCATTTTCACCTCTACTTGGTTTTAATAAAATCCAAGTGAATGAGGCCATAGTTTACTCATTCCTCTTTTCACACCACTTCTGAATGACCAGTTCACAACAACCGTTCATGCAGGCATTAATGCTCCACTAACCATTAGCTCAACAAGTTGGCATACACTTCTGGTCCTCTGGTATGTTAGATGTCTAATTAAGTTAGGCAGCTCTCATATACACACATGTTTTCATCAAACAGCCAGCACAAAGACTGAATTTTATTTGCAGTGTTGTATACTTCTTATACAACTCCAAGGTATTTAGTCCCACAGAGGTCTACTGACATCACCATTATCCTGATCTAATATCTGGGACTGATAAGGTCCATCAAAACGATCCCAACATATGTTAAAAACTTTATTTTCATCATTCCCTGTTACAGATGATATCCTCCATTTTTGACTAACCAGATACCCAGCAAATCACTAATCACATAGGCAAGCATATACAAAGCAAGCAGGATGGAAGATGATAATATATATATTATTGTTGCCATGCTGTTTTTGGATCTCAAGTTAAACCAGAAAATGGATATAAAAACCCTACAAACAGTGCTAGAAAGCTTAAATTATAGTGCAAGAGCTAATAAATCTGTACATGTACATACATACATAAACACCTACATGCACATACATGGCTACCACTCAGTTCATTGATTTGTATTTTAAAAACTTATTTTGATATTTAAAAAGAGGCAACACTATGTCTATACTGAAAAGAGCCAATTAAAATAAACCACTTTGGTAAATAACTTTAGGCAGTGCTCTCGTGTCAGCCCTGAGAAGGAACACGTGTGCCTAGTGGGCATAACTGGTTAACAAATATCTAAAAAAATGTCAGATCATTAGCCAATTTGTCAAATGACATTTTGTCAAGAGGCTGTTGCAGAAGGCATGTTAAAGCCTACGTCAGTGCTTCAATGAAAACACATTTGATAGCCTGGGGTCAGTGATGTCATGTTCAATAACAGATTGACTCAACAAAGCAAACATGAAATGTTTACCATCAGAATCATACAAATAAAAATATAGGGGCAAAAATTGCAATGTTGACATTTAAAATTACCTTTTATTCTATTAGAACAAGAATTACTCTTCTCTTTATGCCCTTCAAGCATATCTTTAAAGGACCTATCTCTTTTGTAAATAATTTTTGGTCCTTTTCCTACTTTTTGGGCAATATTGAGGTCAAATTGCAAAATGTCCCAGTTATTGTGGACAGTGTCTACAATCTTTTGTGCATCTTGATTAAACAAGTAACAAAACCTAAACTACTAAAAGGTTCCATTGTTTGAGTGACAGCACTGTTACCATCCATACCATAAATCAAAATAGGTTTAAAGTGGCCCTTTTCTCATTTTACCAATACTTCCTGAACAATTTGTCTTAAAAAAACTTCTGGATATCCCCTTATTTTAAACATGTTTAAAATATTCCTTACTTTTTCATTAAAAATCACATCTGAACTAATCATCCGGGCCGCTCTAACCAGTTGTCCTTTTGCTATGGATTTTTTCTGACTTAATGGATGCGCACTTGTGAACTCTAAGTATGAATTAGAAAAAGTCTGTTTTCGATGAATTCTTGATGCTATGCCACTCTTTTCTATAATGGTTAACTCAACATCCAAGTATACAATGCTTTCCCTACTATGTTGATGAGTGAATTTCAAAAAACTAGATGTCTCGTTTATGAAGTCATAAAATTGTTGGCGCTCCATCTCAGTACCTTTCCATAAAATGAACAAATCGTCCAAATACCTAGTATAGAAGGCTATTTTGGGTTTGAATACACTGTTGAAAACAAAATGTTGCTCCCAATATGACATGATGTAATTAGCAAAGACAGGGGCACATGCAGCACCCATTGCTACCCCCATCTTCTGTCTAAAACATTGGCCCTCGAAACATAAATAGTTATTCAAAAGCACCACTTCCATAAGGGTAACACATAAATTAATAATGTATTGATCATATAACCTTGTATTCAATAACTGGCTTTCTAGCCAGATTAATCCTTCTTGGTGTGGTATCACCGTAAAAAGGCTCACCACATCAATAGTGACCAAAATGCTGTTCTCATCAATTTTGATTTTGCCCACTTTATTCAAGAACTCCCAAGAGTCCCTACATATGTAAGAAAATGTTTTTAAGCCAGCCTGAAATTTCTGGTCAAAACATTTACTAATGAAACAGGTTTTAGAATGTTTGCCATCAACTATGGGCCTTAACTGTGGGTTCCTGAGTCCCTTATGGATTTTAGGAATTCCAAATATATTAGGCACCACTGGAAATGTATTAATCATATATGCATGTTCATCTTAGTTGATTTGGCCCTGATATAACATGTCATCCATTAGTGAGTCAATTTTTTTATACATAACATGTATTTCATTCAGGGAGCTTTCAGCATAAGTGGCATCTAATAATAAACCATTTATTACATTCAGATAGTCAGATTTGTCCATAATCACCATCCTGTTGCCTTTATCTGGTTTCATTAAACAAATTCCACCATCATGTACTAAATCTTTAAGCACAACCTCCTCACTGGAGGACATATTTGTTAAACGCTGCCCCGATCTTTTTTGTAATACTTTTCTTATTTCTTTTTCACATTTACTTTCAAATAATCTGATGATGTTATTTAATGGTGGATTGGAACATACTAGGTCTTCTAAGACACCCATTCCTTTCTGTACCACCCTCTTGGAAATTAAACCACACCTTCAAATTAAGTTTCCTGGTGTAACTTTTTAAATCAATTAATGTACTATCCACTTTTGCACTTCTATAGGGAACAAATGTTAAACCTTTTGCTAAAATGTTGGCATACTCAATACCAATATATTTCGTGTAATAATTATGTACTTTAAAATCATTAAATGTATTAAAACTACTACTGGTTCCATAATTTTGAACCCTTCATCTAAGTTTTCTCCTTCCATATTAATAGCACCATTTAGAATAACATTACCGTTCTCTAGGTCCTCAATTTTGTCACAATTATAACAGTCCAAACCTTGGAAAATGTCACCATTAACGTGAACTGATGTCCCAGAGGAAACCAAACTGATTTCTCCTGAATCAGTCATATTTTCGCCAAGGGCTACTGTTCCACACTGGAGACTGAACTAAAAAGGAATGGAACTCTGTATCATGACCAGAAACAGTACTTATGGAATCCATTAATTCTAATGCCAAGTCCATTAGTTCATCCGCTGTCGGCTTCTGCCACTCCTGCTGTTGTTGGTGATGGTTTTTGGTCATGTTCCCTGTTCAACATAATTCCACTGGTTTCTTGACAAAAAATATGACTGTTGCTGCTCTTTTCCTCTCAATGAATCAATGGTTCAATCCACCATTAAATAATCTCATCAGTTTATTTGAAAGTAAATGTGAAAAAGAAATAAGAAAAGTATTACAAAAAAGACTGGGGCAGTGTTTAACAAATATGTCCTCCAGTGAGGTGGTTGTGCTTAATGATTTAGTACATGATGGTGGAATTCGTTTAATGAAACCAGATAAAGGCAACAGGATGGTGATTATGGACAAATCTGACTATATGAATGCAATAAATGGTTTATTATTAGATGCCACTTATGCTGAAAGCTCCCTGAATGAAATACATGTTATGTATAAAATAATTAACTTACTAATGGATGACATGTTATATCAGGGCCAAATCAACAAGGATGAACATGCGTATATGATTAATAAATTTACAATGATGCCTAATATATTTGGAATTCCTAAAATCCATAAGGGACTCAGGAATCCACAGTTTATTTATTTTATTTATTTATTTATTTATTTATTTCCAGTTTGATAACCGGGGTGGTCCACTGGGCTCAAAGAGCCCGTTTTCAGTGGAGGCCCGGGGAGAAAAGCTCCAAAATACAAAGATACAAAAAATACAATAAAATATGATAAAAATTACAATAAAATGCAGTTATGAATAATCCTGGTATTATATAATGTTTTAAACAAAGTTGTAAGATGAATAAAGTGAGATGTAGCAAAAAGAAGTAGTGTAATAAGTGGAATATATGAGACTTGAGGATAGTTTATACAGAACATGCTTGGTAACAAAGATGGGTAGTGTGAAGTAAGAAGAATAGCAGGAATAAATACCTAGAGTGGAGGAAGGAGAGAGAGGCAGTTGAGTAGTGAAACAAGAGGCAAATGTATATTAGAAAGAAGAACATATGTGAGAAGAAAAGCAATAGGGGGTAATACAAGGGGATGGAGGGTAAAGATAGTAGAAGAGTGTTAGACACAATTTGTAGAATGTTAGAAACATTAGTTAGACAGTGTTATATAGGTTTAGATGGAAGAAGTATATAGGGGAGAGAAGTACAGAAAGAAGGGTATGTGTAGGATTTACACTATATACATTAAAGGTGTATAAGTTATGTAAGAAGCATCAAGGGGAAGCTGTTTGGTAATATAGCAAGGTGAAGAAGTATTTAATGAAGAACAGGTTGAAAATGAGTTTAATAGGATTAGGGGGGCAGAGAGCAATTACATTTCCAATTTTGGGAGAGATGAGAATGGAGCTGGGATTTAAAGAGTTCAAGGTTATTTGCGATTCTTAATGGGGGGGGAGAGTTCCATTTTTTTGCTAGGGAATAGGATAGCAGACACTGGCCAGCAGGACATTTTGGTTTGTGAATAGCAAGTTGATTTTGTTGTGCAGATCTTAGGGGTCTGTTGGGAGCATAAGAAGGAAGGATGTATGTTAGAGCAGGGCATGCAGTAGGTTTAAAGATTATTTTGTGGGCTGTAGTAAGTTGGAGGTAATTGAGGTAGTTGGGAAGCTCTAGCCATTTTAGCATATATAAGGAAGAGCAATGGTGGGAGTAGTGTTTAGATTTAGTAGCAAATTTGGAGATTTTGTTGTAGCAGATTTCTAGTTTTGAGGAGATGGAGGATGCAAGGTTGGTTAGAAGAGGCGCACCATATAAAAGTGATGGTAGTAAGTAGGTAGTGGCAAGGGTTTGCCTGGTAGAGGGAGAAAGGAATTGAGAGTTTCTGTATAGTAACCCAAGTTTTTGATGGGTTTTTTATATTTAATTGGACATGAATATCAAATTTTTGGTGTTCGTCGAGAGTAACACCGAGTAGTTTAGTGAAGGGGACAACTTCAATTAGGGAGTTGGTATTACTGGTAATATTGAAAGATAGTTTGTTAAGGTGCATGTTTTTAGAGGGAGAGAAAAGTAGGATTTTGGATTTATTAGCATTAAGGGAGTGATGGTTTTGAGACATCCAATTCTCAGTGGCTGTAAAGGCAGATTGGATAATTGCTTGGAGAGCAGGAAGATTAGGAGCAGAGCAGATTAAGGTAGAGTCGTCTGCATACTGTACTATTTTAGTGTTGGGAATAGCTGCATGGAAGTCATTAATGAATATATTGAAAAGCATTGGACCAAGTATTGAACCCTGGGGAACCCCGGTTGGGGTAGGAAGGAAGGTTGAGATACTAGTTTTCCATTTCACAGCCTGGGATCCATCAGAAAGATAACTCTTAAACCATGTAAGTGAATGCTGATTGAGATTGAGGTTAGACAGATGCATTAGAAGGTGGGAGTGAGAGACAGTGTCGAAAGCCTTGGAAGGATCTAGAAGGACAGTGGATACAATTTCTCCTGAGTCTCAAGCATGGTTTACTATGTCTAAAAATGAGAGGAGAGTGGTTATTGTACTATGGCTGAGGCAGAAGCCATGTTGAGTAGGGGTAAGGAGGTGGTTACTGATGAGGAAGGGCATAAGTTGATGGTGGATGCATTTTTCTAGAATTTTTGATATCGGGGAGAGAATGGCTATTGGATGGAAATTAGAGATGTTATTGTTTTTGCCTCCTTTGTGAAGAGGTAGGATATAGGCAGCACGCCACAATTTGGGACGTAAGATTCATGAATGGATCAGTTAATGAGAATGCTAATGGGGATGGCAATGGCATCTGCAGCAAGCTTTAGAAAGTGTGAGGGGATATTGTCAGGGGCATTGGAGCAAGGCTTGAGTTTAGTGAGAAGCTTTAGAAAGTGTGAGGGGATATTGTCAGGGGCATTGGAGCAAGGCTTGAGTTTAGTGAGAAGCTTTAGAAAGTGTGAGGGGACATTGTCAGGGGCATTGGAGCAAGGCTTGAGTTTAGTGAGAAGCTTTAGAAAGTGTGAGGGGATATTGTCAGGGGCATTGGAGATAGGCTTGAGTTTAGTGAGAAGCTTTAGAAAGTGTGAGGGGATATTGTCAGGGACATTGGAGCAAGGCTTGAGTTTAGTGAGAAGCTTTAGAAAGTGTGAGGGGATATTGTCAGGGGCATTAGAGCAAGGCTTGAGTTTAGTGAGAAGCTTTTTGGTGTGAGATAGAGATAGGTTTTAGATGGAAAATAGGGGGAGGGGTGGGAGAGAGAGATTGAGTGGGGGAAGTGAATGTAGGTTTGAGTAGAGGGGAGGAGATATTATTGGGGAAGGTCTTAGTGAGTTCAGCTATGTAGTTGGTAAAGAAGGAGTTGAATTGGGTTGCAATTTCTATGTCTGTTAAATTATTATCTGGACAGGGATTGTTTTTAGTACCTGGGTGCAGGAGAGAGTTTATGAAGTTCCAGAATTGTTTAGGGTTTTTTGAATGTGTTGAGTGTAGTTTAATGTAGTAGGATTTTTTGTCTTTTGTAATAAGATTCTTGGTTAGGTTGCGGAGTTGCTTGTATTTGAGGAGGGTGTCAGGGAGTTTTTTCTGATTGTAAAATTTCCAAGTCTTGTCTCTTTGTTGCATAAGAGATTTAGTATCTTTAGTTTGCCATGGGGCAGAGTAAGGTTTTATACGTTTGGTTCTAGGAGGTGCTTGGGCATTTAGAATGTCTAGGAAGGTAGTATTAAAGGAATGTATGGCTTCATCTAGGGGAAGAGATTTAGGATTGTCCCAATTGGTTTGTTTAAGTATTTTTGAGAATATAGAAGTGTTGACATTTTTGAGATTATGAGTATAGGTAAATTGGTGTTGATGAGGGGAGGAGTGGGTAGCTCGGAGAATGGAAGCTGGGAGATTGTCACTCAAGGTGTCTGGTAGGATAGCAGAGTGAGATATCTTATTTGGATGGGAGGCTAAGATCCAGTCCAGGGTGGACCCTGGGGGGTTGATTTTATTAGGTCTGGTAATGCCATCTATTAGTTGAGTGAAGTTGAGTAGATTAATAGATAAAGAGGGATTATTGTTATTAATTTTGTTCCAATCTATATTCACATCTGCTAATATGTATGTCTCTAGTTTAATATTAGTTGAGGACCATAGTAGAATGTTTTCAAGAGTAGGGATATTATTTCCAGGGGGAATGTAGATGCTCATAATGCAAATGCTTTTGTAGTTATTCAATTTGAGTATCCCTATGACTATTTCAGCATTGCAAAATTGAGGAATGGGGTTTTGGTAAGGACTGAGGTTAAGCAGGCTGTTATAGATTAATGCTACTCCTCCTCCTTTTTTGATTTGGCGGTTGCATCTGAGTGCTTGAAAGCCAGGGGGAAGGATCTCAGAGTCAGTGATGTGGGGCTTTAGCCATGTCTTAGAGAGTGATACTATGTCTGGAAGGGTATGGTTAAGCCAGGCATGGAAGAGAGTAATTTTATTTTTTAAACTCTGGGTATTGATTGTAACTAGCTTAAGGAATTTATGGTTGGAGGTATAGGGTGAGATAGGGGAAGAAAGGTTAGTAGTAGTCTGAGGACCAGGGTTAGGGTGTATGTCTCCTGCTAGGAAAAGCAGGATAGAGGAAGAAGCGAATAGGATCTTTGAATTACTTATAGAAAGAATATTTTTTTCCTTTAGGAGTATGGAGTTTAATAGAGCAGGGTAGCAGTGTGAGTTTGAAATAGTGAAATGGGCTAGGTTGAATTAGGCAGGGGGATATAGTGTGAATGTGGGATGAGAAGGGGTGGAGCTGGTGGAGGATATTGTAGGTGGGGGAATAAGAGGGGGGAGGAAGTTTGTAAGAGGAATAAGAAGTGGCCGAGAAAGCAGTTAGTAGGAGAAGAGCAGTTATAGAGTGGATGAAGAGAGTTTGTGGAAGTGGTGATGTCTTCATTGTTAGATTTAGGTAAAAAGGGAAGTGTCAGGATGCTGTAGGGGTGTTTGAGGGTAAGAGGTAGGAGAGATAGAGAGAACAGGAAGATATAGGACAGAGTGGGAGGATATATTTAATTGAAAGGGTTTAGGGGAGGAGAAGAGACGGGATAGGTTGGAGGTGGGAGGTGGAGTAGGGATGGATTGGTTGGAGGGGAGGGGTGGAGTAGAGATGGGAGTGGTTGGAGGTAAGGGGGAGGAGAGTTGTAAGTATAAATGTTGGAGTGGTGGGTGGGTGGGAATTGGGGGTAGGGTAGGGGAGCTGAGTGAGCCCGAAGGGTGAACGGTGTGGGGCAGACCAAAGGAAAGGATGCAGCAGGAAGACTAGAAAAACAATCAATATAGTGGATGGTAAGAACAGGAGAAGGTAAGTAAGGAAGGCAGAGGTTGTGGGTGTAAGGATAGGAAGAATAAGAGGCTGTAAGGTGAAAAGGCTAGTATAGGGCTAGAGGTGAAGAAGAGGGGGGTAAAATACTATGGTTTGTCAGCTAAAGAAAGTTGGGCAAAGTAAATAAGTAAATTAAAGGTGGGAGAAGACTGCCCTCTAGTGATCGAAACCTATAGTGACAGTGATTGGAGATCACAGTAGAAGGCTGGTAGTGGAAAATAATTCAGAAGGGAAGGGCTTGAGGGTGTCGGAAATACAACAAGGCTGGGGTAATTTTGGTAAGGGAGGATGCGGAGTGCAAGAGAGCAATTGGAGGGGGTATGGCTGCTGGTAGTTCTGGCAGTTTAAACTAGACACCTAACAAGTATCATAATGTTAACCCATACAAATAGAGATAATAGAACCTTATTTAACATACAATCTTAGTTTGTCTTGGAGATTCTGTCCCGGGGAATACTTTAGATACCCAGGTAAGGAGAGACACAAGCAGGGTGTGGTAGGAGAATATAGTTGGTCTTTGAAGTCCAACAGGGCCCAACAGGAAGTAGGAAAATTAGGTAGAAGTAGTTTGCACAACTGGAGAAAAACAAAAATAAAGGGAGAATAAAGTTATTTAGAATACTGGATATCTAACAGAAGAGAAAGCAGGTTAGTTAATAAAATTAAGAGCAGAACACATAAGCTAATCAAAATAACAAAATGTTAGCTTCAGGTGTACAATCTTCAGAATCTAGGCACAAGCATTAAACGTTTCATCTTTTATTAAGAAAAACAATTAAACAAAGCAGCTATATTTAAAACATTGCACAGCAAGTTAGGAGCAAGCACCTTAGCTGGTCTACTAACATAAAAATATTAGCATCAGGTGTAGTATCTTCAGAAAACTAGGCACAAGCATTTGACCTTTCCCTTATATTAAGAGAAACATATTTAGCCAATGCAGCCATATTTACAACATAGCAGCAAAGACCACACTATTACAAAGCAAAATAAAGTAACTAGAATTAAGCTACTAAACTAAAAATAGTATGACAATTACGGTCAATTCATTGAAGCTAGAGTTAGATTACAGTGGGAACATGTTAGTTATTTTGGAACATCGGGTAATATTTCAACAATATTTCAACTTGATAATAGGTGTAAGAACATTTTAGCTATATTGCAACACCAGGTAATATTTTAACATGATACAAGGCATAAGACAGAGAATAAAAGTATTTATCCTTTGAGAATTTGCATATTCTGTCAATATAGAAATTATGACTAATAACAAAACAATTTTATTGCCGTTACAGCAGTAAAGCGTTCGCTGCCAATAGTAGAGATATGAACAGTCCTACTTAGTTGGCTATCAGCGACGCTATTGCCGTGATCGCAGGTGGCCTAATATGTCAGTAAGAGGGGATGCAATTTAGGAAGAATAACAGTGTTAGCTCCAGGAACACGAGGGCAGGTCTAGCATGTGAGCGAGTCCAGCTGGTGAGCGCAGGATACAGCTATTGCTGTTATCTATTAACGTCTAGCAGTGTGTGGTGTATTCTAGGGCAGACCATTGGGAGATAAATCCAATTCCATTAACAGTGCAGTAAGCCACTACAGAAACAAGACTAATTGCAATACAAAAACATCGACAACACGTTATTGGCGTGTGTAAGCGCAGGAGTAACTGTAAAAGCATTAGCGTGGCTAGCCTAGAGGGCTAAGACAAGCTGGAGGTTAGCTGGCGGCTCAGGTGCAAAGATGGTACAACACTATTAAGTGGAACAGACAATACTAGCAGTTGCAGATACGCTTGCAATGCAAAAACACTATGAAGGTGATAGCGCAGGACAGGTTTCTAATATTGCAAAAGTTCGATATAGGAGCCGCGAAAAGTGACAGACAGATAAATTACATAATAGGCACAGGGTAGGTTCATAAGTGTTACAGTTCACACATCTGTGTTACAATACATGGTCAACTACAAAAAATGACAAAAACAAATGTAACAGAGGTAACAGATGCACACTTACATGGTAAATATAAAGTTAGGCCAGGTGAAAAAGAATGCTCAGCAGCCACACGCCAGGAAGGAGATTTAAAGATGGTGCCTCCAGAGAGCTTGTTCCTTATGATAGGTTAGGAGCGGATGTAGTAAGGGAGGGGGAGGGGTAAGGAGGGAAAAGCGAAAGCTGGCTGGAAGACTAGGTAAGTTAGGGGGTGCAGGATAGAAACAGATACATAGGCTCTAGTAGACTAGATATGAGAAGAAAGAGGTGAGAAGGGAGAGAGAGAGCGAGAGGAGAAGAAGAAAAATAAATGAAAGGGGGAGGGGTCAGTGCAGCTACAACAGTCTAGGCAGAGGAGTAGGGTAAGTACCCAAAGGAAAAGGACAAAGGAGAGAGAACCTTGAAGGTGTTATAGAACAGGGTGAAAGACTGAAGAGAAATAAAGAGTAGGGTGAAAGAGGTTAAAGAGAAGTAAGGAAGAGCTCAGTATAGCAAGCAGGTAGAGTATCCGGGTGAACACCCAAAGGAAAGGATGCAGCAGGAAGACTAGAAAAACAATCAATATAGTGGATGGTAAGAACAGGGGAAGGTAAGTAAGGCAGGCAGAGGTTGTGGGTGTAAGGATAAGAAGAATAAGAGGCTGTAAGGAGAAAAGGCTAGTATAGGGCTAGAGGTGAAGAAGAGGGGGGTAAAATACTATAGTTTGTCAGCTAAAGAAAGTTGGGTGAAGTAATAAGTAAATTAAAAGTGGGAGAAGACTGTCCTCTAGTGATCGAAACCTATAGTGACAGTGATTGGAGATTACAGTAGAAGACTGGTAGTGGAAAATAATTCAGAAGGGAAGGGCTTGAGGGTGTCGGAAATACAACAAGGCTGGGGTAATTTTGGTAAGGGAGGATGCGGAGTGCAAGAGAGCAATTGGAGAGGGTATGGCTGTTTGTAGTTCTGGCAGTTTAAACTAGACACCTAACAAGTATCATAACGTTGACCCATACAAATAGGGCCCAACAGGAAGTAGGAAAATTAGGTAGAAGTAGTTTGCACAAAATCTTAGTTTGTCTTGGAGATTCTGTCCCGGGGAATACTTTAGATACCCAGGTAAGGAGAGACACAAGCAGGGTGTGGTAGGAGAATATAGTTGGTCTTTGAAGTCCAGCAGGGCCCAACAGGAAGTAGGAAAATTAGGTAGAAGTAGTTTGCACAAAATCTTAGTTTGTCTTGGAGATTCTGTCCCGGGGAATACTTTAGATACCCAGGTAAGGAGAGACACAAGCAGGGTGTGGTAGGAGAATATAGTTGGTCTTTGAAGTCCAGCAGGGCCCAACAGGAAGTAGGAAAATTAGGTAGAAATAGTTTGCACAAATGGTAAATATAAAGTTAGGCCAGGGAGAAAAAGTTTAGGCCCATAATTGATGGCAAACATTCTAAAACCTGTTTTATTAGTAAATGTTTGGACCAGAAATTACAGGCTGGTTTAAAAACATTTTCTTACATATGTAGGGACTCTTGGGAGTTCTTGAATAAAGTGGGCAAAATCCAAATTGATGAGAACAGCATTTTGGTCACTATTGATGTGGGTGAGCCTTTTTACGGTGATACCACACCAAGAAGGATTAATTTGGCTAGAAAGCCTGTTATTGAATACAGGGTTACATGATAATGACATTATTAATGTATCTGTCACCCTTATGGAAGTGGTGCTTTTGAATAAGTATTTATGTTTCGAGGGCCAGTATTTTAGACAGAAGATGGCGGTAGCAATGGGTGCATGTGCCCCCGTCTTTGCTAATTACATCATGTCATATTGGGATCAACATTTTGTTTTCAACAGTGTATTCAAACCCAATATAGCCTCCTATTCTAGGTATTTGGACAATTTGTTCATTTTATGGAAAGGTACAGAGTTGGAGCTCCAGTAATTTTATGACTACATAAATGAGACATCTAGTATTTTTTGAAATTCACTCATCAACATAGTAGGAAAGCATTGTATACTTGGATGTTGAGTTAACCATTATAGAAAAGAGTGGCATAGCATCAAGAATTCATTGAAAACAGACTTTTTCTAATTCATACTTAAGTTCACAAGTGCACATCCATTAAGTCTGAAAAAATCCATAGTAAAAGGACAACTGGTTAGAGCAGCCCGGATGATTAGTTCAGATGTGATTTTTAATGAAGAAGTAAGGAATGTTTTAAACATGCTTAAAATAAGGGGATATCCAGAAGTTTTTTTAAGACAAATTGTTCAGGAAGTATTGGTAAAATGAGAAAAGGGCCACTTTAAACCTATTTTGATTTATGGTATGGATGGTAACAGTGCTGTCACTCAAACAATGGAGCCTTTTGGTAGTTTAGGTTTTGTTACTTGTTTCAATCAAGATGCACAAAAGATTGTGGACATTGTCCACAATAACTGGGACATTTTGCAATTTGACCTCAATGTTGTCCAAAACATAGGAAAAGGACTAAAAATTATTTACAAAAGGGATAGGTCCTTTAAAGATGTGCTTGAAGGGTATAAAGAGAATAGCAATAGGTTCATAGGTTCATAGGTTCATACTAGGCTATCTGCCCGAGGGCATTTACAAGCCTAGCCCATCGTTTTGTGGCTTACGCTACCCCTTTAGTATGGGGAACTATACCCATTATTTTGCTTTGCCTCTGTCGAGCAGTGACACTGAGGTAATCCCTGGGGTATATCTGCGATCTCCCATCCATTGGTCAAGATTTCTCTTGAACAAGGCCAGCGAGGTGCTCTGCCTCACATGTACCGGGATTTTGTTCCACAGCATAGGGAGTCTTTGGGTGATGAATCTATCCCTCCAGCACGTCCTATTAATAGCCGTGTCAAGGTTTAAGTCTCCGCCCTTGTGGCTCTGATGGATCTAGATTTTTGAGGTGAAGCATATTCATCAAATCTGGGTTTGACATGGCCTTGTATGTTAGGCAAAGGTCACCTCTGAGCAGCGGTGCGACTGAATAGAGCTGGAGTTCTTTCAGTCGGGCAGCATAGGATAGATTTTGAGACCCTTTATCCTTTTGGTGAGGAACTTTGTGGCCTCTCCAGCTGCTGCAAGTGTCGGGTCAGATACATTCGAATGGGGCATTGTACTCAATCATTGGTCTGATGAGTGATGAGTAAAGGGAGACTATGACCTCCCTTGATCTAGATGAGAATCCCTTCATGATAAGGTGGGCAATGTAGAAGGTCTTCCTAACTACTTTAGCTACATGGGTGTCGAATGACAGACTACTATCAACCTGGGTCCCCAGGTCCCTGATAACTTCTTCTGTGCTCAGTGGATTGCCACCTATTTGGTAGCTAGGGGTAACCTTGTTTTTCCCGAAGGGTATGACTATGCATTTTTGGCATTTAACTTTAGGCCGTGGCTCTGGCACCAGTTATCCGCTTCTGTGAGACCCTTCTGAAGGATATCTGTGTCAGATGTGTTTTCTACTATGGCCCAGTTTGCAGTCATCTGCAAACTTTGTCAGCCATAACCCTCCTGTGTTTGCTTGTACTTTGGAAAAGTAGATGCCAAACAAGAGTGGGCCCAGGACTGAGCCCTGTGGGACACCACTTGTGACAGGCTTTGAGTCTGACATGGCACCAGCAACTCTGACCCTGTGGGTTCTGTCACTCAGCCAGTTTGCAACCCATCTTGTGATGTATGGGTTAACATTTAAGCTGATGAGTTTTTCAATGATACCCGAGTGGGGTATTGTATCGAAGGCCTTAGCCAGATCGAGGTAGGCTGTATGGACTGCCTTTCCCTCATCAATGGCTTTGGTGACTGTTTCAAAAAGTCAACCAAGTTTAAAAGGCATGATCTGCCTTTGACAAAGCCAAACTGGGTTGGATCCAAAGTCTGCAAATTCCCTATGTCTTTATTTATGAGGTCCATTATGATCCTCTCCATGGCTTTGCAGATAAGGCTTGTCAAGCTAATGGGCCGGTAATTTCCAGGGTCGGTGGAGGCACCGCCTTTGTGAAGTGGGACCACAGTTGCAGTGCGCCACTCCTGGGTACGTATCCAGAGGTAAGACTTTGATTAAACAGCTGTCCTAGCTGTGGGTTTAATTCCTCATTGAGTTCGTGGAGCACACAGCCGGGGACACCATCAGGTCCCATGGATGCTGTGTTTTTAGCTTTGGTGAGAGCAGTTCTCACTTGGGCGCTTGAGATGTTTGGGGGCTGCAATCGCTTGGTATAGATATCTCTCCTTTGTGGGGAGGGGAGAAGTTTGCACTGAACCTGTCAGCCAGTATGTTGGCAATGTCTGTAGGATCAGTAATCTTCACATCATTTTGAACTAGTTCTGAGCATATCTGGGAGTTTCCTCCTAGATTTCTAACATAGCTAAAGAAGGCCTTATGATTGTCTTTTGAGTCTTTAGCTATTTTTCTCTCGAAATTTGCTTTGGATGATTTTATGAGAGCTCTTAGTTTTTACTTATAGTGATCAAGGGTGTCTTACCTTTTAAGGATTTTGCTCTATCTTGTAGTAGCTTCCTCCTTTTGTTGTAGAGTTTGTTTATGGCTGGGGTCCACCAGACTGGACGCTTGCCTTTGGTACAAAGAGTCTTTGTTTTGCTTGGGATTGCCTTATCCATGCAGTCCTGCAGGTGCTGGTAGAAGGCATTTGTAAGTGATTCAGCGGCTTGAGTACTGTTTTCCGCCGCTCGGGGCCTTAAAGGAGACCACACTAGTCTTTAGAAGTGTGAAGTCGGCTTTGAGAAGTTCTTTACTGTGGTCTTTTTATTTCAGGTGGGGGTGGGATGAGGACCTCCAGCGAGATTAGTTTGTGATCTGATCTCACCAGTGAGGGGTATACTTCCGGTGTTGAACATTGTGCTCCCATGTTCGTGATGATGAGATCAAGTATGTTATCTCCTCTTGTGGGGATGGTGACTAGTTGTTCCATGGCATTTGAGTTTATGAATTCCAGGAACTTTTGGGCTAGGGTGTTTGGGCTTGAGTAGTGTTCCCAGTCTATATTAGGGTAATTGAAGTCACCTAGTATGATGGTGTTTGGTGATACATTTATCCCCTCTAGTGTTTTCAGGATGGCCATGTGAGGTTCCTGAGTTTGTGAGGGTGGCCTGTAACATGCTACAATTTGCAGAGCAGTCTTGCCTACGGTTAATTGCACCTGGATGGTCTCCGATGCATCATGCGTTGCCACCAGTCTTGAGGTGTGGGTGTCCTTGATGAATATGGATACCCCCCTTCCTTTCTTGGTATTGTCCGGATTTTGGGGCATGATATGAGGTAAAACCTGATAGTGCTGGGGTGCTCTCAGGAGCCTTGAACCAGGTTTCTGTCACAGCACAGACATCGATGTTCTCCATAATGAGAAGGGCCTTGAGTGCGTGCATTTTGAGATTTAGACTTCTGGCATTGAGCAGCATTACCCTTAGTTTTTTTCCTTTTTTGTGTTCTAGGGTGGTAGGTTTAGAATTTGAGCCTTGCCTAAAAAGGCACTATGGGGTGGCAAGAGCCTTTGCCAATATCCGAAACCCAGGGTGACAGGTGCAAGCCGCCCTCATGAAGCAGCGTGGCTTGTCCAGCATGTCATCCCAGGCAGACAGATACTGGATCCCCTTTGAATGACACCAGTGTTTAAGCCAATTGTTAAAGCTGATCATCTTATCTCTGTATTATGGCATCATTCTTGGTGAAGGTAGGATACTGCTCAAGGTCAGGGTCATACCTGCCTGGGCTACATAATCAGAGAGCTCCTCAATGTCTCTTTTCATGTAGTCCAAGGAGGTACGCCTCAGGTCGCTTTACACCAGCGTGGACAATGATTGAGTCATATTTGTACCTGCTGTTGAGAGACCTGAGTGCTTATGCTATGTGGCGGATTCTAGCCCGACAGACAGCTTACTGTGACCTTCTCCTTACTCAGTCTGGTGAGCAGAACGGCAGTGTGACTGACTAAGGAGGCAGCAATGACTAGAGTGTCAAGCATTGTGTTTGGCCTTAAGGGCTGTGACTGTTTGACACTCTGACTGTGAGGTCTATGTGTTGCAGGTGTTGTGTTCTGAGGTGGTGGTTGTTTGGGTGTCTGCTTTGGTGGCCTCTGCTGTTTTGGTAGATTTTTGATCAGAGCCTCCGAGTATGTCTTTGTGTGTTTATGTGTATGATTTGAGGTTGTAATGGTACTATGTGAGACTGGGTCTATAGTGTGTGTGGTAACCTTCTCCTCCTGACTGGTCTTGCCAGTCCTATGTTGAGAGAGCTCAGCCTCCAGTTTGGCCGTATAGTTGCATCTCTCGCATGTATTTGTGTTTTGTGGGAGGAGGAGAGGGTTGTTCAGTGTACATGAGGCAATTGTAACATTGCCTCAATATTCCCAGGTTCACCAGCTGAGCAGGAGAGGACACTAGCAACTGATCCCTCGACATGCTAGAAGGATAGACAAAAACTTTAAAAAGATTCCGGGGATGTGGGTGACCGAGAAATGGGGGTTGCCTTTTGGGGTGCTATCTATAAGAGTGCCGTATCAAGGTAATAAGTACTGTAGGAGCAAGTGCTAGGTTTAACAGATAGAGAATAGTCTACTTAGAGTCAAGTAGAGATGATCTTTTAGTTATAGGATACGCTGATTAGATCAGTAGTATAGTTCGAGGAAGGTAGTTTCAAGGAAAATTTGAAGAGTGGACTTTAGGTAGCCGAATAGTTTAAACCTGCTTAACCGGTGCTGCCCTAGTGTGCAACAGTGGCAACTCCGCTAAATCGCTAAATCGCTGTGGCAACTCCGCTAAATCGTTAAATCGCTAATGCTGCAAAAGCGCTTTATAGCAGGGGCTGGAAAAGACAGGAAATGACCCAAAATGGCCAATAAACTACAAGTTACTGCCTTAAACCACTCCTCTGAGGACAAACAGGCAGCTCAGTACTCCCTACTCCCACTAGTGAGTAAAGAAACTACCCCTTGACCAAACAAGGAAAATGGAGAAAACAGGAACCAAGACAAAGCCCAGGGATCAGCAAAATCTGGTCTCTGGAACACTAGTTAGGAAAGTATGGAATTCTTGTTCAAATAGAATAAAAGGCAATTGTAAATGTCAACATTGCAATTTTTGCCCCTATATTTTGGAGACAGGGGACAAATTTGTGTTAAATGGAATAACTATTCACATTCAAGGACATTTTAATTGTGGTACTACCAATGTAGTGTATTTGGCCAAGTGTTTGACGTGTCCTGCTTTTTATGTGAGAAAAACTAGTAGATCATTTAAAAATAGGATAGGAGAACACCTATCCGACATTAAGCATGTTAGATTAACTAACGCTTTGGCAAGACACATTCACCAAATGGGTAACCACAATTTTCAGTTTCTGACTATACAACATTTAGTTAACGAACCACAGGGGAGAATATTAGATGCCCATTTGGATATGAGTGAACTAAAATGGCAACTTAGATTAGATGCTGCTCACAGCCCCGGTTTAAATGAGGCTATCAGCATTTCTACTGTCTTAAAAATGAAACATATTTTAGGTTGAGAACAGAGACCATCGCTAGTTGCTTTCAGCAACTTTTCTATTTTTCACAGTAGTCATTGGGTACATTTTGGTACTTTTAAATATAAATAATTTTTTATAGGTATGAGTTATATATAAGAATAATTTATTATTAACTTTTTTAACTAAACGTTGTTTTTTATACCAACAAATCCATTCCATATATTGATCAAATTGCCATTCATACAATATATATATATTTTAAAAAAAAAAATCCAAAATTCAATAACTAATAGCGGGTTAAAAATCTTTCATTACATTTCAATGTTTTATAAATGTTTAATACATGATTTGTAGGCTCATGGATCTTTAATTATGTAAGTCTTTTTAAATTTTGATTATTTAATTGGTAGTTTCAATTAAGGGTTGATTATAAAAGGCTGGGTTTTGTGATAGTGTGTATATACTTTTTCCTTGTGTTCTGAAGAAGTCCCTATTCATTAAGGGAAGAAAGCGCTTAACTTTGTGTACCATACAAAACGTATTAAACCTAACTGTACTTAGGCACAGCTCACTCTCCACATATACTATCATTTATACTATAGCAGTGTACTCAGTTACCTGTTTCCAGCCCCTCCTAAGAGCTACTAACAGGGTTACAAAGTTACCTGCCTGACCACTAACAATCCATTTTATGGCATAATGACCTATCCCCCCAGCTACCTGTCTCCATAGGGGTTCCCCAAGGGTCCATCCTTGGACCCCTACTCTTCTCTATTTTCACCAATAATTGAGCATCTGCCACCACACATGGAACACTCATACAATACGCAGATGACTCAAACATCATCTGCTCAGCCCACTCCCTACCCGAATTGCAAAAAGTCACACAGGATGCCTTTTCCTCTGTTGAAACTTGGTTATCTGATGCCCAATTAATACTCAACCCAAACAAAACTAAATTACTATCTTCCAACCCACCAAACTTACCCAAAACCTCTCTCACTTTAACATCACAGCTAAAGACAACACCACTATCCATCCTTCAGAACACACCAAATTGCTAGGAGTGGAAATAGACAATAAACTGAACTTTGACATTCACATATCCATGACCATTAAAAATGTCCACAAAAAACTAGGAGCATTATATAGAAATCAGCAACTACTTACCAAAGCAGCAAAGATCTCAGTAGCAAATTCTCACCTTATCTCCACCCTACTTTATGCCTTTCCAATATATAGAAACCTAAGACAATGCAATCAAAATAAGCTTGAAACCTGCTACAACAAAATCGCCAAATTTGCCACAGGGGCATCCTACCGTAGTCACCACTGTCTTTCATTGGCAGAACTGGGCTGGCTAGAGCTCCCTCACCTCCTTCAATGGCACCAACTCACACTCGCCCACAAACTAGTAAACCATCCACTAAAAGTCCCATCCTTTCAGAATCTACTCCAACCCTATCTTACCACCAGACCACTAAGATCCAGCAACAAAAACCTCCTACAGCTCACGAGAGCCAATAACTCTACTGGAGAAGCATTATTCTCCTGCACTGTAGCCAAACTATGGAACTCCCTCCCACCCTCAATTACTCTGTAACATCTTGCATCCACTTCACAACTTTACTAAAAATGCACCTAAAAACTTGCAGAATATGCCCTTGCAACTCCCCCTCTAATAGCACCCACTCCACTCACCCACTACCCCTCTTTGCACCTCACTAACTACCTTGATTATAGCAAGCTCAGTTGCTCATTAACCTAATAAACTATTTACCATACAGTAAGAACTTCTTATTGCAACAATTGATAATGTCTGTTATTACCTCAAAACAACATTGTTCCAGTTGTCTACTGATGAATTATGTTCTACATCTGTAACTATGTTCAACACCTGTCACTATGTTTTAAACTTGTATTTATGTTCTACAGCTGTTTTACAACTTTGTTTTGACCTTGTATTATGTTCTACAGCTGTAACAATGTCTATAATTTTTTAAATTATATGTTTCTCAAATTGTATAATGTCTGTAACAATTGAATGTGGAACTTTTCTCCCCGGGCCTCCGCTGAAAACTGATCTGCGTCCAGTCAGACTCTCCAGTCAACAAATATAAATAAATAAATAAATAAACATTCCCTCACAGCAGTTCATGTCAACAAAGGCACAAATGATGAGGGAATAAAACTGCATTAGGGACACATCTGAAAAATTGACCTCACACAATTAGAAAGTTGACAGATAGGATATGTATTAGCAGGAGTCCCTAAAGGACAGAAGCCTGGAAGCCAAACCAATGCCAGTATTTCACAATTGCAGTCCAAAGTAGTTGTCAGAACACCACAACACACACCCATATAACTTAATAATATCATAATAATACATAACTTTTTTTCTAGTAGCCTAAAGAATGTTTAAGTGTAGCTAAGTGGAAGTGCACGTTATGGCTGTTCACTTAGCATAGCTTAAACATCCAATAGGAGTTAAATGCAAATAGACAGGTGAAATTGCCAAGCTGAGGTAATGTAGTGGTTAGAGTTGTGGCTTTACATGCAGGTGCTCACAGTTTGAGTCCCAAAAAAAGACAACTTATTTTCCTGTGTAAAAGTAGTGTTAAAATTATTTTAGTAAGCTTAAATTATGTAACAACTTAGATTTGTCAACCAGGGTAGTGTAGCAGTTCCAAAAGTGAGATGTCATTGTAGAAAAGATGTGAAACCCCATATAAACACAAGTCCCCATACGGTATAGTCATACAAGAATATAATTTAATGAAAGCACATAGGGGGATTCATGACAGGTAAATGTAAAATTATAATGTGTATATAAATATAATTTTATAAAAAAGAATTATCAGTATAATATGCTTAAACATGCCTTAATCACTCTATATACATCAGACCTTGTTCTGCCCAGCAACAGAATAGTCATCCCTGCCAAGTCTCAAACTCAGGATGGTGTCATCTACAATCACAGCAAACTGTCACTACACCATCCTGTCAAACCTATGACCCTGAACACTACAGCCAGAGGAATGTACCACTACACCACCTGAGCTGCAGGAAATAATGTTGCTTTTTCAAACATATCATGCAATAGAGGCATACATCATTAGGGAGAAAGCTTTGTGGAACCAATCATGTCTTGTATATAGACATACACACACACACACACACACACACACACACACACACACACACACACACACACACACACTCACACACACATATATATATCCACCCCCTTCCATTTCCTATTACACATCTATCTTTTCTCCCCCCTCCATCTTTCTCCATCCCAAACTCCCCTATACCCAATTCACACTATGCATACCTTAATCCTCACCAATATTTTATTAGTCCCACTAATCCTTCTACAACATCTCACTGCCCCCTATGGATCATTACCTTCCCTCCATAAACATCCCACCAACACACTCCTAAATAATGAAACAATTCCAAAAACTAACTTCACCATCTCTTCCTCTATACTACCCTCTAATTTCCAACTTCCCAAAATAAAAATAACTCCAACTGTCTCCCTAATTCCAAAAAACAAGACTAAACCTATAAAATGTTACCCACTCACAACTAATTCTAAAGGCTTCCCCACTACTATACTTCTACCAGGTGATATTCATCCTAACCCTGTAATAACCACAATCTAGCCTCTACTGCAAACACCCCTCCCACCTCTACCTACCAAAAAACACACCAAAACCAGATCTCCTTCTATGTGATCAATACCCAAAGTATTATAAACAAACTTAGTCTGTTCCATGCCTGGATAGCAAACCATACCCCTGATGTAATTGCTGTCACAGAAACCTGGCTTAAACCCCACAATCCAGATAGTGATATACTCCCCCCTGGGTATAACATAATTCACCTAGATTGTAAAAACAAAAAGGGTGGGGGGATTGCTATAATCTATTTCAGTAATCTCACCATTTCTCTTATATCACACCCATTACCATATTTCTCCCAGCAGAAACACTGATAGTTAACCTTAAACTAAACAACTACTCTACATTTACTACAGTAGCCACCTATTTTCCTCCAGATGACAATATCCCAATACTAGAAAATATTACCTCCTACATGTCCCTGAACATCCCAAATGAAACAATCCTCCTTGTGACACAAACATCAACTGGCTAATATTAAATAACCCTACTTCCCCACAAAATATTAACCTCTATGGATTTACCCAGTTAATACCCAAGCCAACCCACTGTAACCATACCCACACTACATATACCCTCATTGACTGGATACTAGTCTCAGTGCCAACCAAATATCACAATCATGATACCCTCCCTGACTCCCTAAGTGACCACTCTCCTATAAAAGTGCTGAGATATACTAGTCACCTCCCCAATCCACATAAATACTTAACTAGGCATAATCTTTCCAACTTTAGTCCAGATACCTTTAATACTCTCATATCTAGAGTTAGCTGGGACTTCCTCACCCATCTCCCCTTAGATGAGGCTGTCACTGCGTTCAACACTACCTTTCTCAACATTGTTAACTTACTAGCTCCACCTCATAAAATTAGGACAAAAGCTAAAATGTCTCCTTGGCTCGCTAAAAACACTAAAACACTTATGAAGTCTAGAGATGAATCCTGGAAAAAATGGCTGCAAACAAAAAAAAACCCCTATGATCTACAAAGATATAAAGAAAAAAATTAACCTGGTCAAAAGACAAATCAACAAGGACAAAAAAGATTTTTACTACAGCCCCCCCCTACCACACTAAAATCCAACCCTAAGAAATTCTGGAGCACTATCAATCAAATACTCCATCCTGGAAACCCTACCTCTCCCAATCCCATCCCAGGAAAAGTCACCAGAAGAAACCGCCAATATCTTCAACATTTATTGTGTTGAATCTATATCTTAACTCTTTAGTTCAAACAGCCCCAATCACACTAACCCCTCAGACCCAGTCTCCCCTACTAAAACCACTCATCCCAATATTTTCTCCCTAAAGCCCATCCCCACAACATACATTCATATCCTTCTCTCTAAGCTTAAACCATGCTCTGTATCTGTTGTCAACACCCCATCTTACTTATCTCAATCTTAATTAACTGTTCCATCTCTGAACCCAAGGTACTTTCCATCTGGAAACATTTCTATACCATTCCAATACACAAAGGAGGTAACTCCACTGAAATCTCAAACTTTAGGCCTATTGCCATACTCTCCCCCCTGTCAAAAATCCTTGAAAAATGCATCCATACTCGTCATCTCATTCAGGAACACTTACTAACACCTATACAACACGGCGTTCGACCCAAGCATAGTATACACACAGCACTTCTATCTTTCTCACTACCATTTCCCTGGCCAGAGATAACCACAAACTTGTCTCCTGTCTTTTCCTGGACCTCTCAAAGGCCTTTGACACAGCCTCCCACTCACTACTAATTAACAAGCTGTCTAACCTCGACTTCTCCCCTGATATTGTGGCATGGTTTGAAAGCTATCTCAAAGACAGACTCCAGTCTGTTTGATGGGAAACTGCCTTATCTTCTCCTCTACCAATAAAAATTGGAGTCCCTGAAGGATCCATTCTAGGACCACCTCTATTCAATATCTTCACAAACTTACTCTACACCTCCTGTCAACTCTCCTCCATTATACAATATGCCAATTACTCTACTGTTTTAACTATAACTTAACTCTCACTCAAAACTCTTAACAGCAACCCAGTCATCACTAAACTCTGTAGAAACATGACTCTCCAATAACCAAGTCATACTTAACCCTAAAAAAACAAAACTCCTACGCTTCCTACCTAAATCAGCAAATCATATTAAGACCTCCTTCACCATCCATTCACTCAATAACACCACAATCATACTCGAATCAAGCTCAAAACTGCTTGGCATCACTATTGATGACCAGCTCAAATTTGATCTCCATATAAATAACTGCATCGGAAAACCCACCTGAAGCTAGGTCAGCAATACAGAAATAACAAATTCCTTACTCAGGAATCACGAACAGCCCTCACCCATGCCTATCTTCTTCCCTGCTTAACATACTGCTCCCAATTTTTTACTAATCTAAACTCCACACTTACTGCTAGACGTCAGACTACATACCACAAAAAAGCTAGATTTGCAACCAAAAACCCTACAGATCTCACAACTGTCTCTCATTTAAATGCTTAAACTGGATATAACTGCCTCAACTCCTCCTTCTCTCTCAGCTCCAAACTATACATGCAATCCTATATCAGCCATCCTTTTGTCCAGCCTTACACCCTATCATCTCCCACTATGCTCCCACAAGAACCCTCTGTAGCTCTTCTCAAGACCTTCTAAAAATCTATAAGCCCAAATCTAAAGCAGGACAGAACGTATACAGCTACCACCCTTCAATAGAATGGAACAAGCTACCTCTTGAGATTCGAACACAGGCTCATCCAAAAAAGTTTAAGCTAGCACTAAAAGAACATCTTACCAAAAAGTGGATCTGCCACTGCTCAAACCCTCCTTGAAAACACTCTGTCTCCTTGCCAGATTCTCCTTCTACACTTTCCCATTCAATAAACTCCTCTCTGAATTGACTTTTTCCTGCAAATGTTCACAAAATGTATTATTTGTTTTTGCAACTATACCTTTAATATTTGTTGAACCACTAAATGTAACTTCTGCTTTATTTCAACTTTTCTAAAACAAATTCGCTATAATGCCACTTGTATAATATTTGTGATAATCTACCATTCTACTATGTATGTACTGAAGCTTTTTTTCTCCACTCATTTTTTAAACCTGTAACTTGCACCATATGTTTATTAAGTATGTACTGGAGCTTTTCTCCCCAGGCCTCTGCCAAAAAAGGGCTTTGGCTCAGCCAGACAATCCCGGTCAACAAATGTAAAATAAATAAATGTCTGATGAAACATATATATGAAAAAGTAGAGTCATAATATAGATATGCATATATAAAAACATATATTGACTGAAATATCACAATTCCAGGATTCAATTGTTTCTCATTTGTTATTGATCTCAATCCTCACATCATCTCACTGATGTGTCAGAAATATACAACTGTTATGGGGACCAGACCAAAGATATTGGCGAGATACCTGAACATCCTACAAAAATGTCGACATAAAAACAACAGTAGGGAAACTACACTGAGCTACCGAGCAATGTCCAAACTACAATCAGACTGACATAGCACTACCCAAGTCCAGCTCTGGGGCTGTACACATGCATTAGCAAATATAACAGGCACAATAGGGATTTAACACTAGTGGAAAACAGACACTGGTGTGAAAGTGCATACCCCCCAAAATATTGCACCACAGTCGCAGCGACATACCAGTAAGCAAACTGAACACTACAGTATGACTGTGTGAGCAACAAAATTCTGTTTGCTACTCACTTTTCCCCTATATATGCTGCCCCAAGTCACACTGTAGTGGGAATCATGATGTGTTATGGGACATGTTACTGTCTGCATGTACAAACATATACAGGTGACAGGGAACCAGAAACTGGAGTAGCATGCACAGTCAGATAGAATGGGCCCATGACACTCACATGTACCCCCTCCCTACACAGCCCAAATAACATGTACACAGTACACTGCTACACAATCCTGACAGTCTTTTAACAATGGGCAGACATACACAGACCTCTCAAATTTACAGTTTCCCATAGAATGTATAGGCACAGGTCTCATATCTATGGCTGCTTCCTTGTTACATGTCTGGGGGTCAATGACATCACTGAGATGGTAGCAGGAATGATTGCAATAAATAATGATACTATATACCTCTGAACCTAGGAAAGTCAAACAAAGAAAACTGCAGGCAAACAAGCAAGCCACGGGAACCTTGCACCAGAAGCCAAAAACTGAAAAGCGTCCACACCAAAGCGTTTAAACCTTAACGCAATTTACTAATATTTCACAAGCGTTTTCGCCACAACGTTGTTGTAGCTTCATCAGAGACAATGTTCAAAAAGAAAAAACAGTAAAAAAGTCTAATACAGGAAGTGACATAAACTTACATCAACAATTAAATCCTTAACACAGGATATTACAAACACCTGTCCTCGCAGTGTCCTTTTAGTGTATATCTCATGGATAATTCAAACATAAGTATTTGTAATCCACTTAATGTTTCATAAAAGAACCTTGTTCAAATTTACAACAAAAAGAGATGAAAAGGCACTACAAAGGGTGTTGGCTCCTTAACATATATTTAAAAACTTATTAAAATATTTAAAATTTTATAAACTACTAAATAAGGCACATAACTAGCCTATTCTAAAAATGCTTAAAATGGTAATAATAATACATGATGCTAAACCCTAGCAGGAAACAATGCCAGAAATGATACTGTGTATTCTACATCCTAAAGAATACTTAGTCCATACATATACAACTAACACTGATAAGTATATATACTAACGTGCAAATACCTATCAGCTCCATACCTCTGAACCTCTTAGTTCATGACATCTGGACAAAGCCTCACTGTCAAAGGAAAAATATACTTTAAAAATGATCAAAACAGGGTAGGTTCAGGTTAAGGCACTTTAATCTTGCAGCAAGGAGAAAAAAACATGCTAATACAGAGTTTGTCTAACTAGAAACAGGAAATGCTTACATTTTTATACACTTTCTAATAAGACATTGCCTGCCAAGCTGACGTAGTGAATCACAAGTTTTGTCATCATCATTTAGTAATAATTGTTTTTACAATATTCTGCTGATTTATCAATTTTTGTGAGAAACTTCCTAAGGAAAACAACGTGGCCTTGGCTACCACCGGTTAGATATATGCAATGTTACCATTCAAGGTACTATGGCTAATTTGAGCACAAAGCAAGTAGTTCATTTCTCTAACAGTCCTTTGTCTATATTATCTCTAAACCTTTGCAGCTGCATATGTTCTCATACTTCGAGCAGAGCTGATTGTTTAAAATCATTGCATTTACAGAATATAGCATTGTTCATTCATTTTCTCCTGACCTAGCAGATAATCACCTGCTTCTCAAGTACATTTCCAAAAGCCATAAACATGAATATTGCTGTGCTAGCAATTACTAGGTCAGAGGGCATCTTGCAAGTTTCAGAAAGCACACTGAAGTTTCAAAAAGCATCTTTTCAGTCTCATATGAAACTCGACTGTATATAAAACAGTGCATATAAAATAGAATGAAAAACATGTTAACTTATTTAGTTTCTAATTAGCATTAAGCATACATACATTAATATGTATTTTTCTGACATTTCCCCCCTGTTAATACTTTTAAATTCTATTTTCAAAAGAATAAACAGTTTGCTTCTTTTCCTAACCTCTTCCACTCAGGATTTGCAGTTAAGAAAGTAATTCATTTTAAACTTATGAAAGTGTTTCACATTCTAACAATTCTTCAAGCTCAGTACTTTGATACATAGTCTCAGAAACTGATATATCTATAAATTCTTTAATCAACTTTTTCATGCAGGAGATACCACAACAAATACAAGCTCATATTAGGAGCAATCCCACACAAATGGCAATCAAGATGTTCATTAGGATGGAACCCCACCCCCCAAACAAATTCTGGAAAAAGTCCATCAGAGTGTTTGGGCCTGGCTTGGTCATGGCCGACACTTGCTGTGTCACCTCAAGGTGGTCATTTATCTCATGTTGATGATCTGGTATATACGCACAGCACTCTTCTTTGATTAAAGCACACATACCACCCCTCGCCACTAGGGTGAAGTCATGAGCCATTCGGTTCTGGAGCACTACAGTTCTCATAGCATTCAGTTCATCAGTTATCAGTTCAAGAGCAGAAAAAGTCACATTACTCATTACTTCGAGAAGTTTGGACAGTTTTCGCAGCTCCCAAATTGATTTCACTGCACCATATGTAGGTAATATGCCTGCCCATGATATCACAGCATCACTCAAGTCCATGTGCGTCAGTTTGGTACCCACAGTATGATGGTCTTTCCACCCCGCCTCGATCTGTCCCACTGGATTTTCAGGCTTTTTGACAGCTTTTTTGGCCACATCTCGGGTATTTCGAATATTTCCCTGAGGCAAAACTGCAGTGTGTCGTATGGCTGGGACCAGGTACCCCAAAAAACAACTGCCGGACCAATTCTCAGGTAACCATTTATATGCCTTTTTACCACACACAAAATAACAATCCTCTACCTTAGTAGTTACTTTGTTACGAAATGGCTACCCTGCATGAAACATTTTCCTGTCTATTACAGATAATTGTTTAAAAAGTACAGGATTACGTTGCACTTGGTCAATAGTCTTATGCATGGACTCAAGAAATGAGTCATAGTTTGAACTACAAGTTCCACCCATTTTGTTTGCTTTGGTATAACATTTGTAATGTACAGTCACATTGCACTTGTTCCAACCCACTTATAAAAACATACAATTCCCTTTTGTGTCACAGGCAAATACAGTGCTACCTTATCATATGCTTTAATAGCTACTGTGTCATAAACCAAATTTTTCCAGGTCTCATTGACACCTAGGGGGACTGCAGTCATTAATAAACCCCCATATGCTGTTGGTATGGCTGTGAAAATCCAGCAGTTCGAAACATTAAAAGTCTCAGCATACACACGTATAATTGCCTGATAAGTGTTAAAGTTTGGGTGCCTGTCTATGTTTGGCTCATCACATTTAATCAGTTCAACTTTTGTGGCAGGAAAAAGGAAAGGCCACAACAAAAAGAACAATGTTATCAGTATAGCTACCAGAATAATCATGCAAGTTTTCTGAGGTTGTTCTGTATTTCTGTTTGCTCTATACCTGGTCATTTTGTTCTCGTTGTACAACAGTAATAAGGTTTTTGTCCAGTTCAAAGTTCTTAACCAGTTTACAGTGTGTCAAATGAATCCAGGATGCTCACTCCGCGATCTTGACTGCAGTGGGTGCCGACAGTAGTACCTGGTACGGCCCTTCCCACTTCGGAGAACTCCAGTTTTTTCTCTTCACTAGCTTCACCCAGACCCATGCGCCTGGGGCTACTGCTGCTTCCGATGGTTTTCTTTGCTTTTTATCTGAAACAGAATTTAACTGCAAAAGTTTGTTATTCAAAAATCGCCTCATATACCCTGGAAGTGAACTGTCAGCCTCCTGCTCTGCAGGCATGAGAGGTTTCCACTGAGGTGTATAATATGCCCTCCCAAACAGAACTTCAAAAGGAGTTAACCCTTTTGCATTTGGAACAGTTCTCATGCTCAACAGTGCCAAAGGTAAACAGTGCACCCAGTTCTTTTGTGTCTCACTAATCAATTTTCTAAGCTTACTTTTCAAAACCCCATTATGCCTCTCTACTAATCCTGCAGATTGGGGGTGGTATGCACAATGGCTTTTCAGCGATATCCCGAAATAGTGACTAAGTTGTTGTATAGTTTGATTTACAAAGTGTGTGCCATTGTCACTATAAATCTTTTCCGGTATGCCAAATCTAAGAATAATTTCTTTAACAAGGACTTTTGCAACAGTAGCTGCATCTGGATTTTTAGTTGGAAAAGTTTCCACCCATTTGGAAAACATATCTATAATGACAGGGCAGTACTTCTTATTTTCGCATTTGTTCAGTTCTATAAAATCCATACAAATAGTATGGAACGGATACGGTGGTATAGGGAAACTCCCTTGCTTAGGTTTCAATGCTCCTTGTGCATGATGCTTGTCACAAACATGGCATGCTGCACAAAAATTTATTGTGTAGTTTGTAAATCCATACGTCATAAACACTTGATTTACTAACTGTATCATCCCCCCTGTTGAGACATGGCACTGCCCATGGCTCAACAAAGCTGCATATCTAAACAAGTTAGATGGTAAAATCGTTTTCTTTTCTTTGGAGATGTGCAGTCCCTTCTCAAGGATTGCTCCTCGTTTTATCCACTTCTGTTTTTCTACATTTGTAGTAAGTGTCTGCATTGTTTTTAACATTTCTAATTCTAAAATCTCAGATGGTTATAATTCCCCACTCAAAAGAAAAACTTCTGAAGCTGAAGCTGCTTGTTTTGCAGCTGTATCAGCCCTCGCATTACCTTTTGAAATTCTATCCTGTTGCTTGGTATGAGCTACGCATTTTCAAATAGCTACTTTCTGAGGTAACTGAATAGTCTAACAGATCTAAAATAAATTGCGCATGGTTAATTGGTTTACCAGTAGATGTTATCATCCCTCTATTTTCCCACTGCTGCGCAAAAACATGTACAGTAGAAAAAGCATACTGACTGTCAGTAAAAATGTTTACTTTCTTACCTTTTGCTAAGGTACATGCCCTCATCAATGCAATCAATTCTGCTGCTTGCACAGATAAGTTGTGTGGTAAAGACTTTGCTTCTAAAATCTCGGTATCAGAAACTACTGCATACCCCACTAGATTCTGTCCTGTAGGACCCCTCCTGCACGAGCCGTCCACATAGTATGTCACCTCGGCATCATCCAAGGGAACATCTGTAAGGTCTTTTCTAGGTAGTGTCTTTTGCTCAATCTCCTGCAGGCAGCAGTGTGGTTTGCCATCTGCAGGGGTTGGGAGCAAGGTTGACGGATTCAAAGTTGTGCATCGTTCAATTGTTATATGAGGTTGGCTCAGCAGTATAGTCATACAGGAAAGATGTCTAGCAGGAGAAAGATATGCTACTTTTTCTTGCAGTAAAATAATTGTGACTGCATGAGGCACTCTCAATGTGAGAGGGTGGAACAATACTACTGAGACTGAAGCCTGCACTGCCATTGCAGCTGCGACTACTGCTTGTACACAGTGGGGCAAGCATCGCGCCACTGGGTCTAGCTGTGATGAATAGTAAGCTATGGGGCGTTGTTTGTCCCCATGTTGTTGTGTTAACACTGATGTCATATAACCTTGCTTACAATCTACAGTTTGGAAAAATCACTTATGATAGTTTGGCAATCCTAAATCTAAGGAAGAAGCTATCAGTTGTTTCAGTTTGCAGAAAGTTGATTCTGCTTCTGGTGTCCACTGTAATAAATCTTGTGCTGCCATCGGCTTCTTGAATATCAAATTAGTCAGTGGAGCAGACTCCAAAGCATAGTTTGGTATCCAACTGCAACAAAAGTTAGTAGTACCCAGGAAGGACATAATTTCCTTCTTGGTAGTTGGTTTAGGTGCTTGTAATATTGCTGTTTTTCTGTCTTCATCTAATATTCTGCCTTCTTTGGATATTACATATCCCAGGTATTTGACTTGTTTTTTCCAAAGTTGCAGTTTGTTTTTGTTTACCTTGTGTCCTTGAGTGGCTAAAAATTGTAATAATGCTATGGTATCCTCTCTGCATTCTTGCTGGGTGGGGGCTGCCAGCAGAATGTCGTCTACATAAAGTAAAATCTGACTGCCTTTTGTTGGGATAAATCCCGCCAGGTTACTTGCCATTTCTTGTGTGAATATTGTTGGACTTTCACAATATCCCTGTGGTAGTCTCGTATATGCATACCGTTTCCCCTGAAATGTAAATGCAAACCAATGTTGGTTGTCTGGGTGTATCGGTATTGAGAAAAATGCATTGCTAATATCTACCACAGAAAAATACTTGTGTTGAGGTTTCAAATCATTCAATAAAGTGTGTGGATCTGGCACCAATGGTGCCCTGGGTATAACTGCGTCATTTACAGCTTGTAAATCTTGGACCATACGCCATTCCCCGTTCGCTTTCCTAACAGGAAATAAGGGTGTATTACACGGTAAATCAGGAGATTCTATTAAGACTCCTTCCTTAAGTAAGGCTGCTATTATAGGTTTGATTCCTATTTCTGCATCCTTTCTTAAGGGATACTCTCTTTTGAGGTCTAAATGCAGATTTTGGCATAATAGTAACTGGTCCTGCTGTACGAATAAGTCCTGCATCTGATTTCTCTGTTGACCAGAGAGTCTCTGGTATGTCTCGTAAGGCTTTTTTCTCTTCTTCTAGTAAGATTGCTACTCAGCTATCCTCACTTGCCTGTGAGTGCACAGCTGGGTGTGTCTGTGTTATCCAGTTTAATTTCTGCCTCTGTACTCCTTGTTCTGAGAGTTCTAACTCTGTCTGTTTTTCCCACCTTGTGACTTTTTCTCCTAGGTCTGCCCACTTTAAATTTCTATCTTTAGTTAAGCTTACATGTGGTAATCATTAGATTTGTAAAGTGCTAGGAATTCCTTGGGCAATGAACAGCTTACTACACTGTTTCCTTCTGTGTCTCAGCACAAATTTCGTAATACTAACCTATTAGCATGGTTTCTAAACAGTTCTTGCTCATATTCTTTATCAGGTCCTGGTCTGTTACAGTAATATAGAGTGCAATGCAACAAATGCTGTTTATCAGTGTCAAGGAAGGGGGATTTACTGATGGCTACGTTCATCAGTTCTTCGGTTACTGCCCCTGGACCAGTCGTAACTAAGTCCTGGCTGTACCAATAAAATGTTTCACCCTCCGGTCGCACTACAAAAGTATCCATTTGTCGCTGTGCTTCCATACCCTGCATAGTTGGAACTACGGCTATGCCAAATATCTGCATTAGGTCTCTGCCCAAGAGATTCACTGGGCATTTTGCAGAAACAACAATTTTGATTTTCTGGGTCATCCCTGAAACAGGGTCAGTTATTGCTATGTTGTGGGAGAGTGGCTCCCGATACAGCTGTCCATTAGCTGCTTTCACTAATATGTAATCCAGTGATTCTGAATTTTCTGGTAGTTTGGAAGGATGTATCAGGGTCTGTGAAGCCCCTGAGTCACACAGGAATTTGACTCCCCCCCCCGGTACCAGAAGTGTAACTTCCGGTTTTGTGTCTGCTAAGTAGAGCTCTAAGCTCAATAATGCTAAGTCCAAAATTTCATTTTCTTCATTATCTATAAATTCATGTACATCCCCTATTTCTTCTGTCACATCCTCTACTCTTTCTACCACATTTGCATTTGTCTTTTCTTGTTTATTCCTATCCAGTGATTCTTGACTATCATATAGTCATTCCTCACCCTCCTTATCTTCCGTGGTTACCTTCTTATTTAGCCTGCAATCCCTTGCCAAATGTCCCTTTTTCCCCACATTTGAAACATTCACACCTTTTCTTTCTCTCTTCAAAGTCTTCTGATCATTTATCAGATTGTTTGTTTCCCTGGGTATTTTTCTTACCCTTCTTCCAAGTTTGTACTACAAAGACTTCTGATCCATCTTCTACTGCAAATACTTGAGTTTTCTTTTTCTTTTTGCTATTAAAATGCCTTTCGGCATGTTTTCCATATTCAAGTAATGACTGTAATCTACTTGTTCAATGATCTACCATGTGCTTTGTAATAAAGCTGCTAATGGGCGCAATACTGCCTTTTAAAAATGCATTCTTTAGCTGTTGCTCATATGGGGAATCATGTGTTTGATCTTCAGGTATCTGCATTCCACAATGGTTATTAAAACATTCTAATAATCTGGCATAATATCTATCAACAGTTTCACCTTCTTGTTGTATGCATTGATTAATACAAGTCCAATCAGCCCTAGGCTTCCATTTCTCAGAGATTCGGTCTGTCAGACCTTTCACTCTGTTGTCCAGTTCTGCATTACTATGTGGGAGTGGTCTAAGCTCTGCGTCACGGGGATTCCAGTTGCCACTGATCATGTGCCAATCTGGACCTACAATTTGTCTAACTACTTTCTCTACTTCTTCTCCATTCAAATGGTAACTTAACCTCATGCCCTGTAAGTCTTCTAAGAATTTTCTAAAATTAACTTTTGGATGGGGAATTCCCTCTGTGGCTTTCTGGATGTCTTCCACGGTCTATATACTAGAAGAGTCGGGTCCTTTCCTGCCTGTGGATTTGGTACTTCTATGAGTGGACATATCTCTTCCTCACTCATAGCTTGTGAATTTCTATTTATTTCATATAATTCAATATCCCCTCTCAAGTTGCATGTTCTAGACCTGGTCTCGATAGGATCCCTGACAAACGGTTTTGATTTTGCAGGAACAGCAGGGTATAGCGGAGGTGGATCAGCTTGTCCACTCGCTTCATATTCTGGTAAGGGAAGCGGAGGGGGTGGAGGAGAAACTGTTGCTATTACTAAGTTATTATCTTCTTTATCTAAGAACGTTGCTTTTGAATTTTTAATCTTTTGTTCCCTGTGGTTTGCTTCCTCAAGCCACCTGTTTGCCTGAGGGACTCCTAATTGTCGTTGCTTTTTTAGCTGACCTTTTGTGTCTGTTTTAAGTTGTCTAACAAGTTTAATAAGTGAAGATTTATCTAACTTACCATCAAATTTGTATTTATCAACCCATTTTGTATAATACTTAACATTATCGGCACACTGTAATTGCATATATTCCACGTCTTCGGTTAGGGGCGGGTCTCGGGAACTTTTCATGCACTGATTTCCCATGTTGCCTTAACTAAGTTAAAAATTGTTACGTAAACCTTCTTATCACGTGGTACCATGATTTTACACCTTTTCACAGTTTATCTAGAATGACTCCCTACCTATTCTGTTTCCCTGATCTATGACAAGACAGCAATCTTTTTGTCCCTGATCTGCACATGCAAATCTCCCTGACAGAACAGTACTGTAACAAGTCCCTGATCTAAAAGAGAAAAAAGGTAAATTCCTCCTTACCTGACCCTCCGTGAGTTGATCCACCGGAACGTTGACTCATCTTCCAATCCCAGATCAGAAACAGTGGCTGGCCTCTTTCGAAAGACAATTCAGTCGGAGGTCTTTCAAAACAGAAGAGCCGGTGTGGCCACTTCTCCGTATGGGTACATGCCACCGGGCCCAATTCTGACCTGGGCCTAGAGTGAGAGGTAATTTCCGGTTCGAAGGACCAAACTGTCAAAGGAAAAATATACTTAAAAATGATCAAAACACGGTAGGTTCAGGTTAAGGCACTTTAATCTTGCAGCAAGGAGACAAAAATGTGCTAATACAGAGTTTGTCTAACTAGAAACAGGAAATGCTTACATTTTTATACAATTTCTAATAAGACATTGCCTACCAAGCTGACGTAGTGAATCACAAGTTTTGTCATCATCATTTAGTAATAATTGTTTTTACAATATTCTGCTGATTTATCAATTTTTGTGAGAAACTTCCTAAGGAAAACAACGTGGCCTTGGCTACCACTGGTTAGATATATGCAATGTTATCATTCAAGGTACTATGGCTAATTTGAGCACAAAGCAAGTAGTTAATTTCTCTAACAGTCCTTTGTCTATATTATCTCTAAACCTTTGCAGCTGCACATGTTCTCATACTTCGAGCAGAGCTGATTGTTTAAAATCATTACATTTACAGAATATAGCATTGTTCATTAATTTTCCCCTGACCTAGCAGATAATTACCTGCTTCTCAAGTACATTTCCAAAAGCCATAAACATGAATATTGCTGTGCTAGCAATTATTAGGTCAGAGGGCATCTTGCAAGTTTCAGAAAGCACACTGCAGTTTCAAAAAGCATCTTTTCAGTCTCATATGTAACTCGACTATATATAAAATAGTGCATATAAAATAGAATGAAAAACGTGTTAACTTATTTAGTTTCTAATTAGCATTACGCATACACACATTAATACATATTTTTCTGACACTCACATAATTGGAGGACAGAGGCCCAGACACAGAGGTATATTGGGCATATTGCTATGATAAATGTAGACAGTTCTTGGTGTTACCAGCTTTGTTGTAACATATATTTTTTGAAGGATATGAACTCAGTAACACCAATGGATATTAGAATTTACTGACTGCATTCCTCAGAGTATCCTACCATTTAACCAAGGACAACAACTGTCTGGGGAACAGACCAGACATATGAGCCACACATCCGGACAGGGTCTAGGCCTCTGGATAGTGTAGAGGTATGACCGCAGTCATGTAACAGAATGGAAATCCCCATGACAGCTGCCAAACATGTCACCCAGCACCTTATGAAGTGCAGTAAGATCAGCATGACACTCCCCCACATAATCTCTGGGCAATTACCCATCTATATTCAAATATAGCATGTACTACAGGGATGGAACTGTAGTGAAAAGCAGGGAGTGGTGCTAAAATGTCCACCCAAAAACATTTGCGCCACAGTCACAGCAACATACCAGTACCCAAAATGAACTCTAGAGTAGAACGACTGTCTGAGCAAACATATCCTGATTGCCAGTCACAAACTACACCAACATATACTGGCCCAATTCACAGTGTACTGGGAATTTTTAGGTGTTACAGGACATTTCACAGACAGCCCCTACAAGCATACAGACATGATAGACCACCAGCAGCTGTAGCAGCATGCACAGCCAGATAGGTAAAGATGTATGGCACTCACATCTTCTACTCTTCCTACCCAGCCAAACAAACATCTAACACAACACTGCTACACAATCTTGGCAGTCTATTCACAATGGCCAGACAGACATAACTGTCATATGTACAGATTTCCACAGAATTACCAGGCTGTGGAACCATAATCCTGGCCACTGCTGCATACCATGGACAGGAGTTTGCCAGGTCATTAGCATGATAACTGGAGTGCAGTTGGTAATTAATGATATACCATATCTCTGCACCTTTCAGTGTTGGACACCTTGGCAATGCATGGTGTAATTGTGGGATAGGGGGGCGGGAAAGAGGGACATATCACACATAATGGTGTTACAAACTGAAACAGCAGCTGGTGTTACACGTGTTGCTGTAACATAACATCCCTGAAGGATATGATGTCTGGAACACCAATAGATGTCAAGAGTTGCTGACTACAATCCTCACATTATCCTACCAGCCCCACAAAAACCGACATTGTTCGAGGAACAGACGAAGCATTACAGGCAAACATCTGGCCAGTCTGTGGACAACATGCCAGTTGAGAGATATGTCAGAGGCATATCACTGTCAGATGTCAAGTCACCCAGTAAATGCATGTCCAGACTAACCCTGTCAATCTAGCAACCCTCCATGTGTACAACAGCACTAATGGTATACAATCTGTACCCAGTTCTGGAGCTTTGTCCCCATGTTGTTGGCCTGTCTCCACATGTCCTGTCCTGTGAGGGATTTCCACCTATTGTCTGTGAAGCTGTAGCCCCCACACCTCCATAATTTCCCCTGCACAGGCAAAGCAAATGGGCAAGGGCCACATGAAGGGCATCCCATATAGGTTCATAGGTAGGTACTAAGCTATTGGTCCTAGGGCCTATATAAGCCTAGTCAAAAAGGTACCCTGGCTTTCGCCACCCAAGAAAATTATTTTCCTGTGCTCCTGTCAAGCAGAGCCACAGACATGATCCCCAAGGTGAATTTTCTATTTCTCATCCAGTCATCAAGATTTTTCTTGAAGAGTGCTAATGAGCTTTGTTTGATATAGATAACTAGTTTGTTCCAGAGTATGGGAAGACTCTGGGACCCGATTGTAGTGACAAGGTTTATGTCCCTAGAGCATGTAGCTTGGAGGGATTGGGATTTCTTTAAGTGGAGCATGTCCAGTAGCTCTGGGTGTGACATAGCTTTGTATGTTAGGCAGAGATCACCTCTGAGTAGGCAATATACAATGGAATAAAGCTGGAGTTTTTGGAGACAGTCTGCATAGGACATCTGTTTGAGGCCAGTAATCCTCTTTGTGAGGCATTTCTGTGGCCTTTCCAGTTTTTATAGATGTCTTGTGAGGTACATACCAAAAGGGGTGTTGTACTCTGTAATGGATCTAATGAGTGACAAGTAGAGGGGAACAATGACCTCTTTTTTCCTGGATGAGAAACCTTTTGTTATGAGGTGTGCCACGTAGAAGGATTTTCTGACTAGTGTGGTGATGTGATTATCAAAGGAGAGACTACTGTCCACCTGTGTCCCAAGGTCTGTTATCACACTTTTGGTGTTAAGTAGACTACCACCTATGTGGTAGCTCATGGGTGCAGAGTTTTTACCAAAGGGAATGACAATGCACTTTTAGGCATTGAGCTTGAGGCCATGGCTTTGACTTCAGGCATCTGTCTCTGTGAGGCCCTTTTGTAGGATGTCCACATTATTAGGAGTTTCGATTATGGCTGCTGATTTGCAGTCATCTGTGAACGTCATTAGCCAAAGACCTTCTGTACTTCAGAAAATTAGATACCAAACAGGAGAAGACCCAGGACTTTCCCCTGTGGTACTCCACTTGTCACTGGTCTGAAGTCGGATTTGGAGTCTGCTACTTTCACAGTGTGGGTTCTATCAGTGAGCCAGTTGGCAACCCATCTTGTGACTTAGGGGGTCATACCTAGTTTAGTGAATTTATCTATAATTCCAGAGTGGGGGATGGTGTCAAAAGCCTTGGCGAGATCTTAATAGGCTGTGTGAACCACCTTACTCTTGTCTACGGCTTTGGTGACTGCTTCAAAGAAGTACATCAGGTTTAAGAGACATGATCTGCCTTCTACAAACCCAAACTGGGTGGGATTCCAGAGTTTGGAGATTACCAATATCTTTGTGTATAAGACCCATGATGATACGTTCCATGGCCTTGCAGACAAGGCTTGTTAGGTTAATAGGGCGGTAGTTCCCGGGGTCCGTGGTAGCTCCCCCTTTGTGGAGTGGGATAACCGTTGTTGTGCACCATTTAGTGGGCACAAAGCCTGAGGTGAGGCTATGATTGAACATGGTGCTTAGGTGGGGTGCCAGTTAATTCTGCAGTTTGTGTAGAACGTAGCCTGTGATGTTGTCAGGTCCCATGGATGCTGTGTTCTTGGCTTTGGAGAGTGTGTTTTTTACCTGTACAGCCGTGATTACAGGAACTTTGCATTCTTCCAGTATAGAGATGGGCCCTTTAGGGGGTGAGGGGGGAGTAAAGTTAGCACTAAACCTATCTGCAAGGATGTTGGTAATATCAGTTGGTTCTGTATATTTAGTGCCATTGTGCTGTAACTCAGAGCAGATCTGTGTGTTAAGGAGAGCAAGCCCCTGCATGTGCGGCAGCTGCACGGCTCCAAAAACCAATTGCATTCAAAAAAACTTGTAGAGCCAGCAATCAGTGACAGGCAAAAAGTAATTTATTAGCTGGAAGACATAAAGTTAAAAATAAAGCAAACCGGTTTTGGCTGTCAAGCCTAATGGTGATGAAGATCATTCTTCTGTAACGATTGATAGAGAAGATATTATTGTATTAGAAGTCGAAGATTCTTCAGATATAGTTAGAAAATATATTCTTGTAATTGGAGATTCTATTATTAGAGGAACTGATGTTTTCATTTGCACAGAAGATAATGAACATCAAATAATGTTATGCTTACCAGAAGCAAAAATAGAAGATGTGAGAAAAGCCCTGGAACATCTTAATGTAAGGAAATACAGATCTGTTTTTATTCATGTCAGTACAAATGATTTCATATGCAAGGACTCTCTGAATGTCAGTAGGGAACTTACAGCCCTCTTAGATAACATAGCTTGTACTGGTGTTAGGACATATTTTTTCATAAATCACATATAGAAAGGACAGTCAGGTCACTGTGAATGAAAAGATTTTTGGATAAATACCTACATGGAAAAAATGTCCCGTTTTAAAAAAATGGAAATGTGTAGAGTATCCAAGCTTAGTTTTGGGCACATATGTGTAGACAGGATGGTGTGCAGTTGTCAAGATCAGTGAAGAGAATGCATTGTACTGAAGAAGGCTTGACAGCCGAAACTGGTTTGCTTTATTTTTAGCTTTATGTCTTCCAACTAATAAATTACTTTTTGCCTGTCACTGTTTGCTGGCTCTACAGATCTGAGTGTTGCCATTGAGATTCTTGGCATAGCTATAGAATGCTTTGTGGTTGTCTTTAGAATCAGTGGCAATTTTGTTTTCGTAACTAGCTTTGGAGGATTTTATGAGGGATCTTAGGGAGTTCCTCCAATCATGGGATTTTACTCTTTTTTTGCAGCAGTTTCTTTCTTCTGTTGTAGAGTTTGTTTATGGCAGAAGAACACCAGATTGGCTTCCTTTTTTTGGAGTATAGCATCTTGGTTCTGTTAGGGATAGCACGATCCATGCACTTGTGCAAGTGCTTATAAAGTGCATTTGTGTAGGAGTCAGCAGTCGTAACTCTATTGTCCATCTGCATGGGTGTCGTGAAGTTTGCCACTTCTGTCTTAAGAAGCATGAAGTTGGCTTTGGAGAATTTTTTTTATGGTGGTTTCCCTAATAAGGGGTGGGGGTGGTATGTGGATGTCTAGGGTGATTAGCTTGCGGTCAGATCTGAACAAAGAGGAATTGACCTTTGGTGTGGATGACCAGTCACCCACATTGGTAATGACCAGGTCTAGGATATTGCTGCCCCTGGTAGGGATGTGGATAAGTTGATCCAAGGCATTGGAATTTATGAATTCCAGAAAATGTTGAGCAAAAGAGATGGTACATGAGTAGTTTTCCCAGTTAGTGGTGGGGTAGTTGAAATCGCCCATTATTAGGGTGTTGGGTTGTACCCTAATATTTTCCAGTGTATCAAGAAATGAGGAGCGGGAATCCTGGAGCATGGTAGGGGATCTGTAGCAAGTTACAATTTGGATTGCGGTCTTCCCCAGAGTTAGTTGCACTTGGATAATCTCAGATGCATTATGCTGATCAACTAGCCTGGAGGTGTGGATATCCTTAATGAATATAGACTCACCTCCACCTTTAGTGTTTCAGTCCAGGTTAGGTGGCCAAAAGGTGTGGTATGAATTATAGCCTAGTAATGCAGGGGTGCTCTCTAGAGCCTTGAACCAGGTCTCTGTCACTGCACAGATGTCCATGTTCTCCATTTTAAGGAGTGCCTCGAGTGAATGCATTTTGAGATTTAGACTTCTAGCATTGAGCAGCCTTACCCTCAGATTTTGCTTGCTTGTACCTGTTAAGCTGGAGAATTTGTCATTTGAACCTTGCCTAAAAAAGGCACTATAGGGGTGGCAAGGGCCTTAGCCAGTATCCAAGATCCCAAGGGGGACAGGTACAGGGTATCTCTGGCAAAGCATCGTGGTCTGTTTATCATGTCATGCCAGGCAGGCAGATACTGGATCCCCTTAGACTGACACCAGAAGCTTAGCCAGTTTTTGAAATCAGTCTTTTTGTCCTTGCACTGTGGTATCATTCTGGGTGATGGCAAGATGCTACTCAGGGCTAGGGTCATACCTGCCTGAGCTACAAGATCGGAGAGCTCCTCCAAGTCTCTTTTCATGTAGTCCAGGCAGGAAGGTACATTTCAGGTCATTCACACCAACATGGACAATGACAGAGTCATATTTGTACTTGTTGTGGAGTGACCTGAGTGCATGCATTATGTGGAGGATCCTCGCACCCGACAGGCAGCTAACAGTAACTTTCTCCTTGTTTAGCCTGGTGAGTGGAACATCAGTGTGCCTAACTTTAGTCACCTATGACTAGAGTGTTGGGTACTTTGTTATACCTTATAGGCTGTGGTTGAGTGGCACATTGAGTTTGTGGGCTATGTGTCGTTTGGGTTGTGTTGGGGGGGGTGGAAGTTGCTTGCTTGCTTTGGACTTCTCTGTTGCTTGAGCAGATTTTTATTGAAAGCCTCCGCAAATGTAGGTTTTTTGTTTCTTGTTTCTATGTGTGTGATTTGGTTGTGTAGGTTTTGAGGGACTATGTGATGAGTGTGGTGTGGTGCAAGTGTTTACCTTCTCTTGACTGTCTAGTCCAGTCTTGGGTGAAGAGAGCTTTGCTTCCAGTTTGGCAATATAAGTGCATCTCTCACAGGTTGTAGTATTGGGTGGTAGGAAGAGAGGGTTGTCTGTGTACATGAGGCAATTGTTGCATTTCTCCAAGATGCCCAGATTCATCAGGTAAACAGGAGAAAACACTGGGAGCTGACCCTTAAACATGCCTGGATAGGTGCTTATTTATTAAGTACTAAAAACGTTTTTTCTCTAGACAAGTGAGGAAAGTCGAGTGCTGTAGTAATTTGTAGTTATTAAGTGATTATAGTGAGTTCTGAACAAGTGCTGAGCTCAACGAAACAGCTTTTAGTGCTAAAAGTAAAAAAAACTGTCTCGTTCTAAGGAGAAATTTGAAGAGCAGACTTTATGGCGCCAGGAATAGTTTAACCCTAGCTAAGCAGTGATGCATAAAGTGTGTATATATATATATATATATATATATATATATATATATATATATATATATATGTATGTATATATATATATATATATATATATATATATATATATATATATATATATATATTTTTTTTTTTTTTTAATATAACAATAGCAAATGAGCAAACTGATTTAAACAAGTTAACCAATTAACCAATAAAAAGCTAAAAACTGAGCCCCGTTCCAGCAGTCTTTGATGAGACAAGTTCTAACTGCACAGTCCTGCCACTAGGGTGCAGGGGAACCTTCTCCAAAAAAAGATAGTCTGGGTTAGTGCTCAAGTTATACAAACAAAGCTAAATTCGGCAGGTCTGAATTTAGTCTATGCTATAGCAATCAAGGCATACCAATTTCAGAAAGAAACATTTCAAACAAGCAGGCACAATAAGCCTTTAACCAGAAACTCCCAGCTCAGAAGGGCAGACTCTACCCTTTCCTCCCATAAGAGTGCAGACCACACCTTCTTAATGTAAAATAACTGGCCCAAAGCCCAAGTGCTTAAACCAGAACTAATACACTTTTAGAATAACAGACACTAAGCCTTCAATCAGCAGCTCCCAACTTAGAAGGATGTAAGCTACCTGTCTTGTCACAACAGTACAGACCACAAACTTTCTTAACAACTGGTCTGAAGCCCAAGTGCTTCAACCAAAGGCTTAGAATAACAGTTACAATGTAATCAGGCTACTAACAAGCAGTAATAAATGCAGCAGAATAAATGCAATTAAGTTCTTTTAAGAACAAGCAGCAAAAGCAAAATAAAGTAATAAAGTAGGAAGAAACACAAATACAGTAAAAGCAGATGAATAAAGTGCAATTTTTAATATAACAATAGAAAACGAGCAGACTGATATAAACAAATTACCCAATTAACCAGTAAAAAAGCTCAAACTGAGCCCTGTTCCAGCAGTCTTCAATCAGACAAGTTCTAACTGCACAATCCTGCCACTAGGGTGCAGGGAAACCTTCTCCAAAAGAGATGGGCTGGATTAGTGCTCAAGTTATACAAACAGGATGCCTGAATCTAGTCTATGCTAAAGCAACCAAGGTGCACCAATTTCAGAAAGAAACAGTTCAAATAAGCAGGCACAATAAGCCTTTAACCAGTGCTTTAACCTGAACTAATACACTTTTAGAATAAGAGACACTGAGCCTTCAATCAGCAGTTCCCAACATAGAAGGATGTAAGCTACATGTCTTGCCACAACAGTGCAGACTACAAACCTTCTTAATGTAAAACAACTGGTCTGGAGCCCAAGTGCTTAAACCAAAAAGCTTAGAGTAACAGTTACAATTTAATCAGGTTACTTCCAAGCAGTAATACATGGAGCAGAATAAATACAATTGAGTACTTTTCAGAAGAGGCAAAAGCAAAATAAAGTGCAATTTATTTTAGTAAAATGCAAGGAAAGAGGAATAAGGAGCAGAAGAAAAAATCAAGTTTAAGCATCTAAGTGTTTTGGCTTTCTCAAATGTTCTCTCTGTATTAAGTAGAGTGAACACCAGACTGGGAGAGGTGTCACAGATCAAACTTACAATAGGGCCGGGCAACTGCAAAGCCACCAACTATAACACCACTACAAGAATAGGGTGGGGGGAGGGGGGAACAGTTTCAGGACAGATGAGAAACAGAAAACAATGTCAGAAAATATATAAAATAATTCAGTCAGGCAAAATTAAGACAATGCAGAACTCTAAAAGGTTAAAATGCCAAGAAATATACTTATCAATCAGTGATATATTTCCAGATTTTTGAGAACCACACTGAAGCGAGAACACCAGGAGTATGTTGGAACTGTCATTCTAAGGGGATTCAGTATCTGTCTGCTTGGGACGACATGGTCGACAGACCATGATGGTTTGCCACAGATGGCCTGCACCTGTCGCCCCTGGGATTCCGGATACTGGCTAAGGCTCTTGCTGCCCCTATAGTGCCTTTTTTAGGCAAGGTTGAAATAACAAATTTACCACTGTAACAGGAACAGGCAAGCAAAAACTAAGGGTAATGCTACTCAATGCTAGAAGTCTAAATCTCAAAATGCACTCTTTCAAGGCACTCCTTAAAATGGAAAACATCTATATCTGTGCAGTGACTGAGACCTGGTTCAAGGCTCGAGAGTGCACCCCCTGCACTACCAGGCTATAACTCATACTACACTTTTCGGCCATGTAACCTGGACCAAAACACCAAAGGTGGAGGTGTGTCCATATTCATTAAGAATATCCACACCTCCAGGCTAGTTGCTCAGCATAATGCATCCAAGGTTATCCAAGTGCAACAAACTCTGGGCAAAACTGCAATCCAAATTGTAGCATGCTACAGATCCCCCACCATGCCCCAGGATTCCCACTCCTCTTTTCTTGATGTACTGAAAAATATTAGGGTTCAACCAATCACCCTAATAATGGGTGACTTCAACTACCCCACAGTTAACTTGGAAAACTACTTGTGTACCAACTCCTTAGCTCAATGCTTTCTGGAATTCATAAACTCCAATGCTCTGGATCAACTTATCCACACCCCCACCAGGGGCAGCAATATCCTAGACCTAGTCATTACCAACATGAGTGACCGTTGTTCCACACCTGAAGTCAACTCCTCATTGGTCCGATACGACCATAAGCTAATCACCCTTGATATCCACATCCCTCCTCCACCCCCCATTAAGGAAACCACAGTAAAACATTTCTTCAAAGCCAACTTCTTCTTTAGACAGAAGCGGTGAACTTCATGACACCCATGTAGATGGACAATACAGTTACAACTGCTGGAATCCTAAACAAGTGCAGTCTATAAGCACTTACACAAGTGCATGGATCGTGCTATCCCAAATAGAACCAAGACCCTTACCTCCAAAAAAAGGAAGCCAATCTGGTGGTCCCCTGCCATAAACAAACTGTACAACAGAAGGAAGAAACTGTTGCAAAAGAGAGTAAAATCCCATGAGTGGAGGAGCTCCCTGGTCAGCCTCAGTAAGAAGCTGAGATCCCTTATAAGATCCTCCAAAGCTAGCTACGAAAACAAAATCGGCACTAATTTTAAGTACAACCACAAAGCATTCTATAGCTATGTCAAGAATCTCGATGGCAACACCCAGATCTGCTCTGAGTTACAGCACAAAGGCACGAAAATTACAGAACCAACTGATATTGCCAACATCCTGGCAGATAGGTGCAGTGCTAACTTTACCCCCCACCTCACCCCCTAAAGGGCCCATATCTATACTGGAAAAATGCAGAGTCTATGTAATCACAACTATGCAGGTAAAAGCTGCACTCTCTAAAGCAAAAAACATAGCAACCATGGGAGCGGACAACATCCCAGGCTGCATTTTACATGAACTTAAGAACGAATTGGCTCCCCACTTAAGCACCATGTTCAATAATAGCCTCGTATCAGGCTTTATGCCACTGAATGGTGCACAGCAACAGTTATCCCACTCCACAAAGGGGGAGCCACCACTGATCCCAGGAACTATCGACCTATTAGCCTGACGAGCCTGGTCTGCAAGACCATGGAACGTATCATCATGGAACTTATAAACAAAGATATTGGTAACCTCCAAACTCTGGATCCCAGCCAGTTCGGGTTTGTGAAAGGCAGATCATACCTTCTGAACATGATCGACTTCTTTGAGGCAGTCACTAAAGCCGTAGATGAGGGTAAGGTGGTTCACACAGCCTATCTTGACCTTGCCAAGGCTTTCAACACCATCCCCCATTCTGGAATTATAGCTAAACTCACTAAACTAGGTATAAATCCCTACGTCACAAGATGAGTTGCCAACTGGCTCACTGACAGAACCCACACTGTAAAAGTTGCAGACTCCAAATCTGATCTCAAAGCAGTGACAAGTAGAGTACCACAGGGGTTCTGTCCTGGGACCTCTCCTGTTTGTTATCTACTTCTCTGAAGTAGAGGCTAACACAGAAGGCCTCTGGCTAATGAAGTTCGCAGATGACTGCAAACTAGGAGCCATAGTCAAGTCCCCAAATGATGTGGACATCCTACAGAAGGGCCTTGCTGAGACAGATGCCTGGTGTCAGAGCCATGGTCTCAAGCTCAATGCCAAAAGGTGCAATGTCATCCCCTTTGGTAAAAACTCTGTACCCATGAACTACCACATAGGTAGCAATCTACTTAACACCGAATGTATGATAACAGACCTTTGGACCCAGGTGGACAGTAGCCTCTCCTTTGATATTCACATCGCCACAGTAGTCAGGAAGTCCTTCTACATGGCACACTTCATCATAAAAGGGTTCTCATCCAGGAAAAATGAGGTCATCGTTCACCTCTACTCAACACTCATTAGACCTATTATAGAGTACAAGGCCACAGAAGTACTTCACATAGAGGATTACTGGCCTCAAACAAATGCTCTACACTGACCGCCTCAAAAAACTCCAGCTTTACTCTGTGGCATATCGCCTACTCCGAGGTGATCTCTGCCTAACATATAAAGCTATGTCAAACCCAGAGTTGTTGGACATGCTACACCTAAAGAAATCCCAATCCCTCCGAGCTACACGCTCTAGGGACCTAAACCTTGTCACCACAATAAACAGGACATGCTGGAGGGATAGATTCCTGTCCCAGAGACTTTGCATACTCTGGAACAGGCTGCCCATCTATGTCAAGCAAAGTTCTTCATTATCACTCTTCAAGAAAAATCTTGATGAGTGGATAGGAAATAGGAAATACACCCCGGGGATCACTTCTATGTCTCTGCTCGACAGTGACACAGGAAAATAACTTTCTTGGGTGGCATAAGCCAGCAAACCTTGTTAGCTAGGCTTACATAGGCCCCTGGGTCGAGTACCTACCTATGAACCTATGAACTAGCAGCAGTGTCAAGGCCCACACCACAATATTGTGTGTGTACCTACATAGCTTTATGGCCTCAGCAATACCCGACAGGACATCAACCCCCTCAAGATAGGCTGAACACCTGTGGTGAACAGCAGCAATACACAACTACCATCATAGGCGGAAATAATCACAGGATGGGCCAGGAATGAACAGGTGCCTCATTAAAAGCCATGTCACCTTGTTCTGCACAAGCAAATAAGGTCACAGGTGATGTACCCTAAGGCTGTCTGTGAGTGCAAACTGGAGACATCCACCACGGCCAATCAATAGGCCTTCCAGACATGTGTCTGCAATTCCAGAGGCAACCCACATATCTGCTCTGTAGTGGTGGTCAATAACACCACATACACATATGCCATGGATATAGGCAATCAGCTGCAGACAGATGAAGTGTAAATACCACCCCCCTGTCCCCCATAGGTACACATGTGCATGTACAGTACCTGCCCACCTCCCCTCATGATCAGGAAGCAGGTTTGTAATGCCCTCTCAAAGGCAACACATAGAGGTTTCCATAGGCCTGATACCATTCCTGGCTGCATCCAACATGAACACAGGCATGGGCTCTCAGACCCATTCTGCAGTGTAGTCAGCCTGGGCTGAGCACCGATGTCATCCCAGCTGCATGGAGGACAGACAGAAAGTTGATAGAAAACAGGTTATGCATTGGCATTAATGTTCAGAAGGATACAAGTCTGAAACTGAATTGTATGCTATAATGTCATGACAGCAGTCCTCAATGTTATGGCCGAAACCCGCAATACTCTCCATGTAATATATTAATATAATATTAATATCCAATAGATGATAAATAAAAATATACAGCTTAAATCCCCATACTAAGATAGTGTAGTGGTCAGAGTCCCAGCTTTGCATGCAGGTGTACACGGTTCAAGTAATACAACAGGCAAACCAAATTTATATTGGAAAGCAGTGTTAAAAGTGCTATGTTCATATTAAAATATGTGTTAAGTTGTTTTTGTCACCCAGGGTAGTGTAGCTGGTGTAAAATGTTTGTATGAGTGCATATAACATGAAAACACTGATGTATACGCGTCTCCCATACAGTATAGTTACAACCCTTGCTACTGTAATGAAAGCACATACAGCCATGCCATGTAAGGGAAATCATATACACTTACTAAATGAAGTCATTAGTGTGGTATATTATGATAATTTTACTGTGAGCAATAGTTAGTGATGGTCAGCTATGGTTAGCAGGTTTAACAACACATTTCTGTTGTCCTCACCCCTCTTTCTGGGGTTTGAGTGCCCAAATTCACCTGCAAAGTCTGTACAAATGCACAGCTGTTGCTGTATAAGAAATGGGCAGCTATGCACCTTCTGTACACCCATCCTGCACATCCATGTCTATCTTCCATATTGTTCTTCCCTCTGTGTGCCCCTTTTCCACCACTTTTCTATCACCCCTTTCTCTTTTCTTTTAAAGAATTAGTGTGGTTGTAAGCATGAGTAAGTGGTTGTAAGCAGGAGTAAGAGCAACAAAATTACCAGCCTTGCTAGGTCTTGAGCCCAGGGCCCTTGACACCATAGTCAGGGCAATGTACCACTACATCATTTGAGCTGTAAGACTTGCTGATGCTTTTTTCAGCATATGCTCATTTAACAGTAGGGAAAAGATTCCATAGAATCAGTCTGGCCTCATATTTATACATATACACATGTATATATGTATGGAGATGCATATATATGGATACATATAAATATAAATAGTGATATATATATATATATATATATATATATATATATATATATATATATATAAAACACACACACATATATATATATATATATATATATATATATATATATATGTGTGTATATATATATATATATATATATATATATATATACATACATATATATATAATATATTATTATATATTAAAAGAAACTAATATATACATAATATAAATAGTGATATATATATATATATATATATATATATATATATATATATATATATATATATATATATATATATATATATATATATATAGATATATATATACTCATAACATGTAGTGGAGTCATACCTCAGAACCATACCTACCAACCCCTTACTGAAAGAAATCTGGCCCAAGGCTGTCCAAATGGGGGGACAAAGGAACAAAACTAGGGACTTATTTCAAATATCGCTCTTAGAAATGTAGAATGTTGCCAGAGTGACAGGGTTTGTTTCAGCATACATGTTCTGAAGGATGTGAGTTCTGAAACTGGAATGTATGTCATCATTTATTGTAAGAAATCTGAAGATCCTCACAGTGATTTATCAGGGATATGAAAATAATGCATCTGTGGAAATGACCAGAAATATGAGCAGTAAACCTGGACTTACTGCAACAATCCAGACAGTCCCGAAGTAGGTTCAGAACCCCTTAGTGCAATGAACATGGGCCAGGCCTGACAAAGTGGGGGGAGAAAGCCATGGAAATAGTGACATATCTGAAATACTGGAGTAGATAAGCTGACACAGTTGCTGCAGTAGCACTCTCATGTCTGTCCTAACATATATTGACTGAAATAGCACAAGTCCAACACTCAGTTACTTCCCACTAGTTTGTGACTGAAATCCTCACATCAGCCCACTGATGTGTCAGAAATACACAACACTTATGGGGGCCAGGCAACACTACATCCTACAAATATCTGGACATAACGTCACATTAGTGAAACTACACTCAGCTGCTAAGCATGTCACCAAGCACTGTCCAAACTATAGTCAGACTGACTCAACACTGACCCAAATCTGCTAGGGGGTTCTTACACATGTATTGGAAAATATATCAGGCACTACAGGGATGTCACAGCACTAAAAAACAGACACCAGTGTGAAAGTGCATACCTACAACCAATTCAACCAGAGTCACAGTAACATACCAGTAAGCCAAAGGAACAGTACAGTATAAGGACTGTGTGAACAAAAACATATCCACATGTTTGCCACTCACACACTACCCCCGCATATACTGGCACAATTCACAGTGTACTATGATGCCTGACTGTAGTATGAGACATGTCTCAGTCTGCTCCTACAAACATATACAGCCAATAGACCACCAGAAATAGGAGCAGCATGCACAGGCAGATAGAAAAGGAGCCATAACACATACATCCACGCCCCTCCCTACAAAGGCCAAATAACATTGACACAATACACTGCTACACAATCCTGAAAGTATGTCAACAATTGCCAGAAATACACAGACCTCTCAACTGTAGAGTCACATAGAATGTCCTGGCTTTCCCCTCATATATAAGGCCTCTTCCACATAACATGTCTGGCAGTCTGATACATCACTGAGATAATGTCAGGAATGTAGGCACTAAATAATCATATACCATACCTATCATCTTATTACTGCATGCCATCTAGACAAAGCCTGACATAATTGTGGGACAGAGGCCCAAAACCAAGAGCGTATTAGAAATATTGCTGTTATAAACTGAGAATGTTGCTGTTGTAACAGAGTTAGTTGTAACATATCTTTTCTGAGGGATATGAGGTCAGAAACACAAATGGATGTTATCAGTTACTGACTCTCCCAGAGTATGCTACTGGTTTTCCAAAGACAAAAAAAATGTCTAAGGAACACACCAAACATAGGAGACCAAATTCTGACCATTCTGCGAATAGCCCTACAGGTGAGAGTTATGTCAAACACATAACACTGTCAGAGTTAAAATCACCAAGGAAATCCATGTCCATAGAAACCCTGTTAGACTAGCATTCACCCAAATGTACACACACCTCCATGAAGTCCTCCTCACTGTCAAGGAACAGGGCCAAAGCTCACATGACATACTCAATGATAGGAATGTGGTGCCATGCCATTGGCTATATGAATAACAACACAGCTGTCCTGCATGCAATTATCAAGTGGGGGACAACAATTGGTGCACAGGCCACCAGCTCCTCATGAGGATTACCTACAAAAGGCAAGCTGCTGCCTATGCAAAACAGATGCACACCATACATCCTTGAGAGAGAGAGAGAGAGAGAGAGAGAGAGAAAGAGGGAGAGACAGTGAAAAGAAAAAGAAAAAACAAGCAGGACATAACCACCTACACTTGAATAAAACAAACAGGTATGTCAAACAAATAAGCATGTAATGGACTGCAGTAGGGGGTATGTAAGAATGGGAAATAGGAACTATAACATATATGTCTCAGCAAGACTTGCTGTACTGATATATTGCTGATCAGAAACTATGGCCATAGTATCTGGGTCTGTTTGCAGTGATATAGATCATATGTCAGGCCCCTGAGTCACCCCAGGAAAGGATGGCTCACACATGACTACTACTGCAGTGTGTGTTGAACAATACTGACTGTGACAATGCTAGACCAGCTACTCAGATATTGTACATATCCATATCTTACTTGTGAATACAACCATGATATAGTTGGTTGTCTCAGAAATGTGAGAGACCTATACATGGTATTTGCATAGTAAAGTAATGTTGCACATGTGTGTGTTGAACTACATGTGATATACTGAGCTCATACCATTAAACTGTCCAGTGTTATGCATGCTGACTATATGTGTGCCTCATATTTGTAGTCATTTACTGATACAGTTGTGTTATGCCTGGCAAATCATTGGCAAATCTGTGAAGACTGACTTTACAACATCTCCTTCTTTTTCATCTGGCTGTTCCCATTAGGGGTCGCCACAGTGGATCATCTATTGCCATTTCTGCCTGTCCTCTGCATTTTGCTCTGTCACACCAACCACCTGCATGTCCTCTCTCACCACATCCAGGAACTTTATCTGAGGCCTTCCTCTTTTCTTCTTACCTGGCAGCTTAATCCTTATCATCCTTTTCCTAATATACTCAGCATCCCTCTGCTGCACATGTCCAAACTGATGTAATCTTGCCTCTCTGGCTTTGTCTCAAAACCATCCAACATGGCCTGACCCTGTCATATACACATTGCTAATCCTTTCCACCCTCATCACAACCAGTGCAAATCATAACATCTGTAACTCTGCCATGTCCAACTGTAACTCCTGCCTTTTTGTCAATTACACTGTCCCCAACCCATATAACATAGATGGTCTCCCTACCCTGTTATAAACCTTCCCTGTCACTGTTACTGGTACTCGTCTGTCACAAATCAGTACTGACACTCTTCTCCACCCTCTCTATCTTGTCTGTACTCTCTTCTTCACCTGTCCTTCACACTCATCATTACTCTGAAATGTTGATCCCAATCATGTATACACATCCTCCATTGCCAACTGTACTCCCTGCATCCTTAACATTCCACTACCCTCCCTCTAATTCATACACAGATATTCTGTCTTAGTCCTGCTGATCTTCATTCCTCTCCTCTCTAGAGCATATCTCCAATTCTACAGGGTCTCCTAAATCTGTACCCTACTCTCAGTACAGATCACAATGCCATCTGCAAGCATCATAGTCAATGGGGACTCCTGTATGATCATGTCTGTCAACCTGTCCATCACCATTGCAAATAAGAAAGGGCTCACAGCTGAACCCTGATGTCATCCCACTTCCACCTTAAATTCATCTGTCACTCCTGCTGCAGAAAGACACAAAGCAACCCCTGTCCTTCTCTGTACTACTTCATCAACACTCTCAGAGCAAACATCACATCTGTAGTGCCCTTACCTGGCATGACAACATACTGCTGACTACTACTCATCACCGCCCTGCTTAACCTAGCTTCCACTACTCTTTCCCATGACTTCATGCTGAGACTAATTAATGTTATCCATCTGTAGCTGTTACAGCTCTGCACATTGACCTTATTCTTAAAATGGTACACAAACACTTTCTCTACTCCACATGCAACCTCTCACTTTCAAAGATATCATTAAACAATCTGGTGAAAAACATCACTACTGTTTCCTCTAAACACCTCCATGCTACCACAGGTATGTCATGTGGACCAACATACTTTCCAGTAGTCATCCTCTTCATAGCTATCCTTACTTCCCCCTTGGCAAACCATTGCATTTCCTGATTCACCATACACACATCATCCAACCCTCTCTCTCTCATTCTCTTCATTCATCAGCCTGTCAGAGTACTGTGTCCATTTGCTCAACACACTCTCCTCGCTTGTGAGTACATTTCCCTCATTATCCTTTATCACCCTCATCTGCTGCACATCTTTCCTAGCTCAGTCCCTTTGTCTAGCCAGCTGGTACTAGTCCTGTCATCCGTCCTTAGTGTCCAACCTGTCATGCAAGTCGTCATATGCGTCATCCTTAGCCTTTGCCACATATCTCTTTGCCATGTACTTCATCTCCTTATATTCCTGTCTACTTTCCTCATCTCTCCGACAGTCCCACTCCTTCATCCCCAACCTCTTTCTCTGTATACTGCCCTGTACTTCCTTAGTCCACCACCAGGTGTCCTTGTACTCCTTCCTCCATCCACATGCCACACCAAGCACATTTCTAGCTGTATCTGCTGTACTTACCCAGATATTTGGTAAATCATCACTGCCACCCAGTGCCTGCCTTAACTCTTCCCTAAACTCCACTTCACAATCACCCTTTTCCATTTCCCACCATCTGATCCTTGGTGCTGCCCTCACACTCCTCCTCTTCTTGATCATCAATGTCATCTTACAGACGAATGGTCTCTGCTGCCTAACTACACTTTTACCTATCATCACTTTACAGTCTCCAATCTCCTTCAAACTGGCCCTCCTACATTGGATATATTCCACCTGTGTGCATCTCCCTCCACTCTTCTATGTACCCTATGCTCCTCCCTCTTATTATAGTATGTATTCACCACAGCCATGTCTATCCTTTTTGCAAAATCCACTGCCATCTCACTGTCTGCATTCCTTTGTTTAACACCACACATACCCATCACTTCCTCATCCCCTCTGTTCCCTTCAACAACTTGGCCATTGAAATCTGCTGCAGTCACTACTCTCTCACCCTTGGGTACAGTCATCACCACGCCATCACATTTTTCTTTCACATCCATTGCACAAGCAACTTGTGTAGCATATGCACTAACAACATTTATCATTACACCATCCATTTCCAGATTCATAAACATCACTCTATAAGACACTCATGTCATCCTCCAAAAAGATCCTTGGCATTCTGTTCCATCAGGATAACCTCTAACCCCTTTCCCCTCCCATCCACACCCTGATAGCACAATTGTGACCTGGCTCCGATACACCTAGCCATACTCCTCTTTGATCTGGTCTCTTGCACACACAATATATCCACCTTTCTATGTCCATCATATCAGTTAGCTCTGTCCCTGTACCAGTCATACTGCCAACATTAAAATTTCTTACCCTTACTACCACATTCCTAGCCTTTCTCCTATCTTCCTGCCATATGAGTGTTGGACATCCTCCAGGGTATGTTTGTCAATGCAAAGGCTACTGTGCTACTGAATGACTCAAATTGTTGCAGCAATATTGTGACAGTGTCACTAATTTTGTCCCGTTGTCCCCATGTATGTGTGGCATCCTACAGATGTCCTGCTCTAACAGGTTGAGAGGGATGACTGGGCAGCAAGAGTGTGAATACAGTGTGCCTTACTGACATAGAACAGAAATGTATTATCAGATATTACCTGTGCACATGTCAGTATGTGTAGGTGTATTTGGCCACCTCATAACAACAGACATGGGATGCAAAATGTCAGTTAAATAAGCTGTACATGTTGTGCACGTATGTAATCTTAGTTACTGTACATCCAACAGAGTGACATTTCTGCAGCTACTGGTTGTTGCACTGCCCTGACACAGCCATGGGTACTACAATAAGCATGACTACTTGTTTGAAATTGGAGAGGTGTCCAGCTGTGTTATGACTGTGTGTCCATGCCTACTACAAACAGCTATATGAACATCAACATAGCTGTATGGACTCAGCAATACCTTACTCATAAAACCTGCCTCCACCAAAGTAGAATAATCCCCTTTGCTGGACAGCAGCAATACACAAACCACAGACTTGGTCCCTATATTGGTTGTATGGGACAAATTAGGAGCTGGCACCAACTTGGCATCAAGTCAGCCTTTGTTTGATCAAGCATATAAGGTCACAGGTGTAGTACTATAAGGCTAACTATGAGTACAAATTGGACACATCCACCAAGGTCAATCACAAGGCCATCTTCACATATGTCTGTAAACTCAGAGGCAACAAATTAACCCACCCTGTAATGGTGCTCAATCAGACCACATACACACACAACATAGCTACAGATAACCTGCTGCAGATAGGTTTAGGGTAAGCATCATCCCCTGGCTCAGCATCACTATAGGTGGATATGCACATCACCCACACTCCTTCCCTCATCACCAGTGAGCAGGTGCATATTGCCTATTGAACGGCAAAAAACATAAGTATCCATGGGACCTGATAACATCCCTGTCTGCATCCTACATGAACTCAGGCATGTTCTCCCAGCTCTATTACACAGTGTAGTCACACCAAGCCTTGGCACCATCCACACCCCATCTGCATTGAAGATGGCCAATGTCATCCCTCTACACAGACATGAATGAGGAGTAGAGGATTATGAAATTAACTAGCCCTCATTGTGGGGAATATGATACATCAGGACCAGCAGTGCAATGCAAGCAGATACAGTGCTGATAGATTACAGGGGCATGCTGTGGTTGTGAGTGGTGGCTACTGGTATTCAATGTAGCTGTGCATACTGTTGCCAGATGTATGAGGTCCTGTGATGTGTTTCCCTTTTTATGTCTTCCAGGTGCAATGTCGCATCACCAAAGGTCCACTTTCTCAGCAGCTGAGACAAATATAATCATAGAAGCCAGACTACAGAACCATGCCATAATGTTTGGCCAGAGCCAGCAACATCTGCAGGAGAGGACCTGCCAGTGGGATGACCTAGTCCACAGGGTAAATGATGTCAGCCTGCACTCACGTACATACGAGTAGGTCTGACATCATGCAAATGACCTCATACACCATGCCAGGCAAAAGGTCGCTGCAGTGGCCAGGGACCACACAGCCACAGGTGGGGGCACAGCCATGCAGCCCCCACTGACTCCCACCAAGGAGCCTCTCAGCAACCTTGGGTCACTCATCCCAGTACATCATGGTACAGATCCTCCACATCCTGGAGGTGGGTGGCACCCAGACAATGGGCGAGGAGTGTGCAGGTAAGGCCTCAGTGGAGATTACTAGACTAGTGCAGCAGACAATACTCAACAACCAAAATCCAAATGGAAATGTAGTTCTATTACTTCCATAGCAAGAAATAAGCATGTAGTAAAGCAAGCTCATTTTATTCTAGTACCTCAGTTCTACCACTTTCAAGGAATAAAACAGTCACAAAAGACATACCTTATATACCAAATTTTAAATTACATTCAATTAATTAATTAAACAATCAATTAAAACAGTACCAAATTTAAAGCAAATATTTCCAATTTAGCTCATTGTTCAAACGTTTAGGAGCTAAAGTTTCATATTTTAAAATATATACGCTTTTCTTATATATTAACTTTTGTTTTAATATATTTTCATTACCTTATATGCATTCAGTTTCTTCCAAAATAGTGCCATGCAACAAATTATCATCACTATTATGATAATTTTAAAATGTGTGGATGTTATTTTATCTTCCCTTTGTTTTTTTATATCTCTCAAATGCTCCATAAATCTAACACGAAACTTTATTTTGGTCTCCCCTATATAATACAAGTGACATGGACAACTTAAAGCATATATCACTCCTTTGCTTTCACAAGAAAATTTTCCCAGATACAAATTTTACATTAATACTGTAAAATGTGTTAACAATATCTGCACATATACTACATTTGCCACATTTAAAAGTTCCCTTAACTAACAAGGGTCTTCTAATCTCCATTGTTGGCATACTGAAGGTGCCACGGACCATCGTATCATTTATATTTTTGCCTCTATTGTATGAAAAAAATGTTTTTTTTGGTGAAATAGTAGCCAAAATTTTATCTTGTACTAAATACTCCCAGTAAAATTTAATCAAATCCACCATTACCTTCCTACTGACATTGTAGACTGATACATAACATACTGGGTCCATTGTATACTGATTATTTTGACTGTTATTCTCGTATCTTTGATGTCCCATACTTCTTTTTACCTTTCCCTTTTCTACCCTCATCCCATTTAGTATCTTATCTTGGGCTTCCTGTATAGAACTTAAATCATACCCTCTTCTCAAAAACATCTTTATTGTTTGTTTAATTTCCTGTAACAATAAATCTTTATCACTATACAACTTGGATATCCTCAATAACTCCCCATATGGTAAGGCCTTCAGTACATGGGGGGATGACAACCAGTGGCGTGAAGGTATTGACTATCATCTTCAAATTTTCTCTGTATACTTGTTGTAATACTTCCATTCTCCTTTTCTTCTAAAACCAGGTCCAAATAAATAACCTTTGTACCTTTTTGCAGGCTGTTGAAAGACAGGCCAAATGGATTTTTATGCAAATCAGTAATGCAACAGCCATGGCTTGCAGACAGCTTACAAAGCAGCAAAGGGATCTCATATTTGAAAGGTATCAGTCAAGAGTAGAGTACAGCAACATTACCACAGCATTGCATACACTATGGAGTGAATCTAAAGGTGGATTGACTATGGGACAACAGTGCTATTGAAAAGAACCTGATGTCCCTCCAAAATTAATGACAAGACATGTCAAAACCTGGTCAGGGAGGCTGCCAGAAGACATACAGCAACACTGAGGGAGTTGCAGGAATCTCTTGCAAGTACTGGTGTTATGTACTATATGTGAGAACACTCTCCCATATTCTGCATACGTCTAGCCTATGGGGTATGGTCAGAAGATGGAAGCATTTCCCCACACCAAAACACATCCAGGAGTGGATACAATTTGCAATACAGCATATAAAGTCTCCCAAAGGCATGTGTGAATATGTGTTATGGTGTAATGAGACTATGGATTGACTTCACAGCCACAATACCAAAAGGTATGCGTGGTGCATGAGACACACCCCTCTTAAACTGAACACCGACATCCCCACAGTGAATCACGCTGGTGGCAGTGTCCTGCTGTGGGGATGCTGTTCCAAAGCCAGAACTAGGCCTGTAGTCATAGTGGTGTTAATTCTGAACAGTTCCAAATAACACCCACAGCTGACCAAAATACATCAGGCATCTGCAAGAATGCTGAGGATGGGAAGGAGTGTCAGCCTTCAACATAACAAAGACCCGAAGCATGCATCCAAAGCTACCTAAGAAAGGTTCCACCTGAACACACTAATGGTTATGGATTGTTCCAGCCAGAGCCTAGACCTACACCAGCTAGACATACCCCAGTCTGACCTGATGAGGGCTGTGCACATGAGCCACCCTTGCAATCTGACAGGGTTGGGTGACCTTTGCATGAAAGAGTGGCCATATAATGCCAAGTCAAGATGTGCCATGCTGATAGACACCTTCACAACAAGAGTGAATGCTGTAAGTCACTTGCAAGGTGCTTCAACAAAGTATCATTTTAAGGGTGTGCACACTTATGAAAACACCATACTGTACATATTGCAGTCATATTTTACACATAACACATTTGTTTATCGATTGGATTGCACAGGTCATATGTCACATGAAAGGTGGGTAACATATTTGAATGCATTATTGCGGTGTCATCTCATATATTACAAGAACATGGCATGTTAACAGGGTTGTGTACACTTATCATCTCCACTGTAAGTTTAGAAGGTTGGTGGTGTAACAGGAATTGTGTGACCATGTATTTACTATTGGTTTGGAGTTCTGACACTCAAATGTATGCCATTAATCAGTGATGTCACTCCTCAGATCATCCCAGTTATGTATCATAGAAACACAGGGATTGTGAGAAACAGAGCAAACATATGAACCAGACATCTACTCATCCTGTACAGTTGTGAGATATGTTCTGTAGTACTTACCACTCTGCAATACAGGTGAACAGCTATGATGTGCACATGGATGAGGTCTGTGCTGGGGAAGGGCCATCACCTACTAACACTAATCACATAATCCAGAGCTCTATATTATTAGTCACATGTAGTAAAACTGGATGCAATGTATGATGTTGAGGGTCATGTGTCATGCATGTCACCATTTCCGTAATGTGTGGTCTGTGTAACAGATTTGTGCCACCTCACCTGTAAGTGTGTGTGTGTGTGTGTGTGTGTGTGTGTGTGTGTGTGTGTGTGTGTGTGTGTGTGTGTGTGTGTGTGTGTGTGTGTGTGTGTGTGTGTGTGTGTGTGTCTGTGTATACCAGCCAACCTCAGAGTGCAGTTATTAATGTACATATGTTGTCTTCCCCTCACAGGTGTTGATGGGGTCTGGGTTTCCTCCCACTTGGAAACTGTCATTATATCTGGAGATTCTAACAGTGATGATAGGAATAGTGAGGTAAAGGTGGGGTTGTCAGGGGCTGAATCTGTGCCATTGGTTGGCATCCCACTCTTGTCAACATCATCCCCACACACAGTGACAATGCCAACACATACCCGTCACCAGTGGCCACAGATGATTGACAGTTGGCAGGTGGTGGCATTGAACAGGCTAGTGTGGTGACTATGGCAGGTGTGAGTGTAGATACTGGTCATAGCCAGAGTGCAGGTGAGGTCCCACACAGACGGAAGGAAAGGGGTGCTCGCAGGAGGACCGCTGCTCATCAATCTGCTGTTGTAAGTGCCACAGCAGGAGTCACCAGATGCATGTTTTGGGCTGTCATGGATGCACCGGCACAAAGTGAATGCCACTCCAAAAAAATACTCAGGGTGATGGATGCAACTCTTCCTGATTTACGAGGCGATATACATGACCTTGTTGAGGCTACACGTCAAAATACTTAGGTCATGAATAGATGTTGGGTGAGACCATGGCAATCCTTGGCCATAGCATGTCTGTGCTACAACCTGTGGTGGGAGATGGGCATTGGCCATGTGGACATAGGTCAGCACCAACAACAGTTGAGAGTCTATGAGGCCATGCACCATCATACTCCCATAGTGGGAGTGACACCAGCACTACTGAAGGGAGGGGTTGATGTCCACATCACTCCGGAGCAGGCCATGGGCACATGGTCCTGTCCGGTCATGTCAGTGACACGGATCCAGCGGACAGCAGTCACAATCAAGAAGCAGTACTGCATCTGGCCTTGGACCTGGTGGTGCCACTGATACCCCTTTCAGGGCCAGTTCTCATATCCGTGGCTGGAGACAGTGAACTGGACACCCTGTCATGTACGGTCCACAGATGTCCAATGTACCCCTGTGTAGGGCTGCCACATGGTGTGATTATGTGCATACATGCACACACACACACACACACACACACACACACACACACACACACACACACACACACACACACACACACACATCTATATCACAGCCAGGTCACGTCCAGACACACACAGCACCTCTGCACATCCTATCTATTGGATACCCCTCCAAACACACACACATGATGTCAATGATATTGCTCAGCCTAGGCCTCTGGTAAACTCACACCACACCCTATGCCTCATCCCTGTCATCCATATCATCGATGCAGGGACATGCTAATATGGGTCTGATACACAGGGTGAATATAGTACAGTGTAGCTATGTAATACTGTGTAAGGTGAGGTCTGTTTTCATTTGTTATGGGTATACATACAGGCATATGTACCTTATTAGCCAGGATGCATTATTGCTGTTAGTACCACTGACTGATTGTAGTCTGGCAGTAGTCTGTTTGTGTTTCAGTTGTCTGTGTGTCTGCAGGCTGTGGCCCTGCAGACATTCCCAAGAGAGAGTATGTCAGATTGGGAATACACAGACCATGTCATAGGCAAGACACAGGTTTATATATACTTGTAACAGGTGTGTATGCATGCAAGAGTGTGTGTGGGGCACTGTTGTCAGACAGTGTAACCTTGCATACATACTCCTTGTCACAGACAGGTAGCCTTCAGACATGTCAGCTCAGTGTTGTGTAATACCACATGCTCATACATACAGAACAGGTTATGGGAGGGGATGAGCCTCCTTGAAATTGATTACATGTGCATATCTGCAATCATGGAACTCCACACATATCTACTGACCTCACAAGATCCAAATGTAGTGAAAGTTTTGAAACATGAGGAGAATAAATCTAAGATGACATCTCTGCTTAATTTAGCAGAAGCATATTGACGTCAAGCAGGAATGGAAATCAAATCAGAAGTAGATAAAAACCAGGCAGCAACTGAATGTACTAAAAAACAAAAGAAAGAATATAAGGTGAAGGACGAGATGAGAAGGCAAGAAATGTGGAAAAAACATAAATATAGTTGCAAGTATTGAAAACTTCTGGAAGAGCCTCATGTTTATCAAGAACTAACGCAGGAATGGTTAAGGAGAGGTGAATTCACTTCAAGAAATGAAATGTTAATATTGGAAGCCCAAGATAGTTGGCTACGTACACGCTGGTTTACAAAGTCCATTGAACATGTGGGAGAAACAGACGTGGGTTTTGTAAAACCGAATTGGAAACAGTCACACACCTTGTTGCTGGTTGCAATGCACTAATGGCAGAAGGACTGTATACTGAAACGCATAATAATGTGGCAAGACTCTTACACTGGAGATTGTGCAAACATTATGTTATTGAAGTGGCTGAAAAACACTGGAAACATGAGCCAGAAAGAATCATAGAAAATGATCAAGTTTATATCACATGGGATCACCCAATACCAACAGTTCAAAAGATAGATGCTAGAAAACCGGATATAGTGGTCCAAGAAAAGAAGACAAAAGTAGCATTGATCATTGAAATGGCCACACCTAGTGACTACAGTGTCTTGCATACAGAGAGATACAAAGTCATAAAATACCTTGATCTGCAGGCAGAGACGAGAGCCATGTGGAAGAAAGATACCCCGACAGTTCCAATAGTAGTAGGAGCAACTGTTCTTATAAAGGAGAATTTACAATTGTATTTAGATATGTTACTAATTCATGTAACACCATACAAATTACAGAAGCACATTGCAGGTGCTGCGAAGAACACTTTTGGCTAACATCAAAGAGTGAAACAATGTTAAATTCATGAACTTTAATCGTACTGTGACTTAGGAATGAGGTCCATTCCTGTCATGGTATTAGAAACCCAAAAGACTTGGAGAAATTAAAAACACCAGAAACAACAGGTTACTGCAGTACTGTCAGCAGGTCCCTCACAAGCATAGCCATTACATTAACTGCAAGAGATTCACCTGTCAACACCTGTTGGCCCTGCCATTTCTTTCCCATACACTCAATCCTGATGCAGTTGATGAGGGCATGCATAATACTGTGTATGACAGATTTGTGGTATGTATTCCAGAGATCACTGGGTGAAACAGGGAGACAAAATGGTATATCCCTTGCATAGACACAGTAAGGACTGACACAGTGGATGTGCACACAGTAACATAAACACAGTTGGCAATAGACAGATTAGTAAACCTACATTTCCACCTTCATGTACTGTACTACTACATAGACATGACATGTCCCACATAGATTATATGCATGGGACATAACATACTACCTCTTACAACACGTAATATTTTGAATGCCTTTATAGATGGTGAGATAACCCACCAGAAATAGGATGTGGAGTCATGTATTGCTCCTAGAAGCCTGGACTAGTGATAGTGTAGCACACATTGTATTGGCATGGTGTTTCAGTCAGGTATGATGCCTGATGCTGGCATGTGTGTCACTACACTCGCTGTGGCCAATTTGGCAACAATATCACATTCAAGGACATTGTTAAGGGACACAGACCACATATAGGTTGCAAACATCTGAATACTCCGTACACATCTGTACAGAGGACTAATATGGCATGCACAATGGTTTAGCATGCTGCATATGAGTCAGATGCAGTTACCATGCTGTATAAAGTAATGCCATCAAGAAGTGATAAACAAGTGTGGATAGTACATAAATCAAAATGGTATCAGCCAAACAGGATATGAACTTCAACCCAACACACACAGTTGCCAGTAGTGAGATTAGAACCCCTATCTAGTTATTTCTACTATAATGTTACGTAGCTATCAGATGAGCCAAAGAGCTTACATAATTTCAGCCAGTCCCAAGGTACGTCTAAGGTGAATAACAGCAGGCCTAGTAAATTAGGGTGATGGGAAGTTTACAGGGTGGTACACAACTCAAAATGGTATAACACACACAGCATATGAATCTCACACAAACACAAACAGTTGCCAGTAGGAGATTAGAACCCCTACCTATCTAGTTATTTTTACTATAATGTTACACAGTTATCGCATGCACTGCAGAGCTTACTGGGCTGAAAATTGGCCAAAAGTGCTGATAACTGCACTGCTGAGGTAAACTGTTACAGGTGCCAGAAAGTCTGCCTTCAGTTTTTCCCTTAGATCTTGCTAGTTCTTTCTCTCCTGCACTTCAAATAGCTTAATGGCTTTGCACTTCAACAGTTTTTTTGTCAATTATTCGTTCAGTAGTCGTTCCACATGGAATTAGCTCCAGTACATAGTAGTTATGACCACCCCTTCTGGCATGATTAAAGTGCAGTTCTCTCTGCTTTTTCCCATAAACCTGGTGCACTTGGGCATTCTGAGGCACTGTTGCAACTGCCTCATGTACAGAGACAGCCCTCTCCTCTAAACTCTCAACACTCAGACGTGTGAGAGATACCCCTATATCACCAAATTGGAAGACATGCACTCTCCAGGGAAGACTGGACTAGATGGTCAAGAGGAGAAGGGTCAACACCTGCAACATACCACATGGAACACATACCCCTCCAGAACACCCACTATCACAGCTCTGACATACAAACAATAACCCCGCACCCACCTTCACAGAGGCACTCAGACATTTACCCAAACAGTGGAGACCACCAAGATAGACACACACTCAACTAAAACAACACAGCAGAAATCACAGGACACATATCTCACCTACACAGTGTGCCCCTCAACCTAAGCCCCAAAGGCCAACCACCTTGCCTAATATGGTAATCATAGGTGAATCAATAGTGAGGCACACAGATGTCCCAGTCACTAGGTTGAATATGGGGGGTAACAGTCAGCTGTCTATCAGGTGCCAGAATCCAACACATAGCACACCCAGTCAGATCACTCCACAACTACAAGTATCACTTTGTCATTGTCCGTGTGTTTGCGAATGACCTGAGATGCCCCTCCATGGACTATATGAAAAGAGACATGGTAGAGCTCTCAGATTATGTGGACCAGAAAGGTATGACAGTATCCCTGAGCAGTATACTATTGTCACCCTGAATGATACCACAGTACAAACAACAAATAATTGACGTCACCAATTGGCTTAAGAGTCTGGTGTCACTCTCGTGGGATCCAGAATCTGCTTGGGATGACATGATTGACAGACTGTGATGGCTTGCCAGAGATGGCCTGCATCTGTCACCTCTGGGTTTCCAGGTACTGGCTAAGTGTCTTGCCAACCCTATAGTGCCTTTTTAGGTGGTATTCCAAATCAAATTACCACTGTAACAGCTATACATATATGCAATCTGAGGGTCATGCTGCTGAACACTAGACATCTACATCTCAAGATGTAGCCACTTGAAGCACTCTTCAAAATGGAGAATATTGACATTTGTGTTGTAATGGAGACATGGTTTACAGCAGCAGACAGGACCCCTGCACCATCAGCCTATAACTCATTCCACACCTGTCAGCCCCAAAACATAGACCACAGCTACAAAGGCTGTGGTGTTTCCATATTAATAATGGATTTGCACACATCCAGAGTGGTATCCCAGCATAATGCATCTGAGATACTTCAGGTACAACTGACACTGGGTAATAGTGCAATCCAGGTCATAGCCTGCTATAGGTCCACATCCATGTCCCTAGACTCTCTATCCACATTCTCAACATCCTGGAAACTATCAAGGTCCAACCCAACAGTCTCATACTAAGAAAGTTCAACTACTCCTCTATCAACTGGGTAAGATACTCAAGCACCAATACACTGGCCCAATGCTTCCTGGAATTAATCAGTTCCAATGTCCTGGACCAGCTCATTCTGACACCCAGTAGAGGAAGCAGCATCCTTGACCTGTGTTGATTACTAACATATGGAACCATTGCTTGACAATGGCAGTCAATCGCTACCTGGTCAGAGCCAACATAGAGTAATCACAATGGAAATCCACGTCACCCACACCCCTCACAAAGGTAAACATCTTGAAAAAACTTCTCCAAAGCTGACTTTGGACTCATAAAGACAGAGGTGACTAACTTCACAGCACCCATGTCAAAGGAAAATACCTGTATGACTGCTGAATCATACACAAATGCACTGTACAAATATGTACATCAATGCATGGAACTGGCTATACCATACAGAACCGTGACACTCTCCTCCAAACACTGGAGGCCAATATGGTGATCCCCTGTCATTAATAACCTGTACAACAGAAGGAAGAACCTGTTGCAGAAAAAGGTGGAGTCCCAAGTGTGGTAAAGCTCCCTTATTAGCCTCAACAACTTGAGATCCCTCATGAAATCATCTAAAGCTGCCTATGACAGCAGAATTGCAACAGACACTGACAATCACAAATCCTTTGTTAGTGATATCAAGAACCTCCATGCCAATCCCCAGAAGTGCTCTGAGTTACTGCACAATGCTACTGCCTATACTGAACCAACAGATATTGCCAGCATTCTTCCCAACACATTCAGTGCCAGCTTTACCCCTCACTCCCCCCAGGGGAACAATCAGAATGCCAGAAGAATGCCATACAGCCAGGATTACTGCTGCCCAGGTTACACCTGCATTGTCCATGGGCAAGAATACAGCATCCATGGGACCCCAAATTATCCCTGGCTGTGTTCTACATGAACTACAAAGATACCTGGCACCACATCTGTGTGCCTTGTTCAGTCACAGCCTTATCTCAGGCTTTGTCTCTCCTAAATGGCGCACTGCTACAGTTATCCCTCTCCATAAAAGTGTGGCAACTACAGACCTTGGGAATTACCACTCCAGTAGCCTGAGGAGTCTGATATGTACCGCTATAGAGTGCATCATCAGGGACCTGATCAGCAAACATATAGGTAATCTCCTAACTCTGAACCCCACACAGTTTGGCTTTGTAAAAGGGAGATCATGCCTACTCAACATGGTTGACTTCTTTGAGTCAGTCACCAGGGCTGTGTATGACAACCTACATCAATGTGGCCAAGGCTCTTGATACTATTCCTCAGTCAGGAATTATGAATGAACCCAACAAACTAAGCATCAACCCCTATATCACTGGGGGAGGGGGTTGCAAATTGGCTCACAGATAGAGCACACAGTATGAAAGTAATGAGCTCCAAGTCAGACTGCCAGCCAGTCATGAGTGGGGTCCCACAGGGATCAGTCCTGGGTACTCTGTTGTTTAGCATGTACTACTCAGGAGTCCAGGCAAACACAAATGAACTCTGGCTGACCAGGTTCACAGTCAACTGAAAGCTGGGAGCCATCATTAACTCCACAAGTGATGCAAACATCCTACAGAAAGGCCTCACTGAGACCAATGACTGGTGCGGAAATGATGGCCTGAAGCTTAACACCAGAAAATGCATCATCAGCCCCTTTGGCAAAATCTCAGTTCCCACTAAGTACCACATTGATGGGAGCCAACTGAGCACTGTAGGCATTATAAGAGATCTGGGGACACAGGTTGACAGCAACCTCTTCTTTAACCAACACAATGCCACTGTGGTCAGGAAATTCCTGTATGCAGCACATCTCATTACCACAAGTTATGCATCCAGGAATAAAGAGGTAATCATCTCTGTGTACCTTTCCCTCATTACACCATCAGGTATTATGGCCATTTGGCATGTACCTCACTAGACACCTGCAACAGCTGGAGAGGCCACAGAAGTACCTCACAATGAGGATCATAGGCCTTAAACACATGTTCTACACAGACAAACTCCAAATACTCCAGCTACTCTCTTTCTCATATCACCTAGTTAGAGGCGATCTCTGCTTGACATTAAAAGCCATGTTTGACCCAGCTCTTTTACAAATGCTACATCTAAAGACATTCAAATCTGTCTGCACCACACATTGCAGGGACCTCGACCTCATTACCACAATCAACACAACATGCTGGAGGGACAGGTTCCTCAACCAGAGACTGCACATGTCCTGGAATAGACTTCCCATACATCTCAAGCAAAGCACTTAGATGACCCTGTTCCAGAGAGATCTTGATGAGTGGATGGGTAATACAAAATTCACCCAAGGGATCACTCCAGTGGCTCTACTTGATGGGGTCACTGGGAAGTAACATCAGGTGGCACAATGGCAGGGCACGTTTATGGGCTAGGCTTGTAATGGCTCCAGAGACATTAGTCTAGTACACACCTATGAACCTATAAGGGGAATGACATCAGCATGACTGATACAGTAGGCTAGTCAGTGGGTAACTTATCAAAACACTTCTTCCTACAAACATACACACTTTCACACACACTTAAACACCCACACACACATTTGCCAGATCTGAGAGTAGAACCCCTGCCTATCTAGTTATTTGTACTACAATGTTAAGCAGTTACCGCACGAGCTACAGACCTTACCTGACTGACAACTGGCCTAAATAAGGGGAATGATATCAGCAGAACTGATAAAGTATGCCAGTGATTGGGAAACTTATCAAAATACTACTTCCTACAAACCTAGACACATTCACACACAATTAGACACCCACAAACACCTTTACCTGAAATATGAGTAGAACCTCTGCCTATCTAATTATTTGAACTATAGTGTTATGCAGTTATCACACGCACTACAGAGCTTACTGGACTGACAACTGTCCTAAGGTGCTGATAAGGGGAATTACATCAGCAGGACTGATAAAGTATGCCAGTGGGTGGGAAACTTATCAAAATACTTCTTCCTACAGACACACACACGTTCACACACACTTAGACACTCCCACACACATTTGCCAGATTTGTGAGTAAAACTCCTGCCTATTTAGTTATTTGTACTATAGTGTTACACAGTTATCACACATGCTACAGAGCTTACTGGACTGACAACTGGCCAAAGGTGTGGATAAGGGGAATGACAGCAGGAAGGATGAAGTAGGGCAGTGGATGGGAGACTTATCAAAATACTTCTTCTTACCAACATACACGCACTCATTTGCCAAATCTGAAAAAAAATCCAAATTCTGAGCGTTCGAAAAACCAACAGAACTGAATGCAACAGAACGCTGCTCCTCTAAGTGTCTTGAGACGCCGACCTAGTCAAGCAATTAAACTGTACCAAGCGGTGAACTAAAATAACATAAAATTTATTAATTTAAAAGTTAAGTGCTTTCACTCGCTGAAACGCGAGCTTCTTCAGAACTCCATTGATTAGTAACTGTGTCATTTAAATAACTTTTTTGGCGCCAAAAGCGCTACAATAAATATGAATTTTTAAAGCTGTATACACAGACTATCATTACAATGTCAAAATAGTAAATAACGAACGCAAAATACATTCGCTACTAATACCAACAATGCACAACATCAAAACTTGATAACAATAAAAAAAAAATAAATAAAAATCAATCCAATGTTTCTGTGCTGCTTGTTATCTAACACATGCTTAAAACTTTTTTAAAATACTTGATCTTAAAATAATTTATAGAAATTAAATTAATAATGCTGGCTTAATAGTGATGAAATCATTCAGTCCTGTTGCAGTTGAAGCATCTGTATGAAACTGCCACCATATTTCTTTATGGGACAATAGTCCTTTGAAATTTCCCCCTCTAGATTCCAATAAAATACTTTCAAGAATAGCAAATTTGAATGTGTGGGTATGTCCATGTATTTTAATGTGCTTGTACAAGGCATTTTTCTCATGTCTTGTCTTAATGCTGTATAAATGGGCATATAGACGTTTGCTCAGCTTTCTTTCGTTTTACCTATGTAAAATCCGGAACAGGCTGTGCACTTAGCCAAATATACAACCCATCTGGTATTACAATTTCCACTAACAAATTTTATATGTGTCTTATAGATGTTGTCCAAAGTGACACTACATTCATCTAAAATGGCATGGCATTGTTTGCAATTCCCACACTTGGTGGTCTTCCTATATATCAAGTGTTTACGAATGTCTCCTCCTTCCAGATAACTTTTTATATTCCGACCCATTTTGTTAACAAAAGCATTGTTGGTATAGTGTTTTTATAGTTGGTGGCATTGCAGTTGCCCGCCCCTGGTGTAAATTTGATCTAGGACCCTCCTCCCAGTCTAGTGTCATTACCTCATTCTACCCAGTACAGGGAGAACATTTGAGAAGGCCAATCAGCTTAGTTTCTGCTACTCCTTTCTCTTTTTCCACTAAAAAAAAAAAAAAAAAAACTTTTTCTAAGCTTGTTTCCTGCCTTTCCTGTGGGTAGTCTAGCCTGGATATAGATTTGCTGTGTCCAGGACTATTTGTAGGCTTCTAGGACCCAAGCCTTTCTGTGTTGGAGGGAAGCCTTCTAGCTTAATTTTGTTTCATAGAACTAGCCAGTTTTTTGTTTCAACACTTGTTCAGAGCTTATTGTAAGCACTAAATAAGCTACAAATTACTACAGCACTCAACTTTCCTCACTGTCTAGAGGAAAACAGTTTCTAGTACTTAACAAATAAGCACCTATCCAGGCATGTCTAATAGTCAGCCCCTGGTGTTTTCTCCTGTCTACCTGATTAATCTGGGCATCTTGGGGCAATGCAGTAATTGCCTCATGTACACAGACAACCCTCTCCTCCTACCACCCAGCACTACAACCTGTGAGAGATGCACTTAAATAGCCAAACTGGAAGCAAAGCTCTCTTCACCCAAGACTGGACTAGACAGTCAAGAGGAGAAGGTAAACACTTGCACCACACCACACTAAGCACATAGTCCCTCAAAACCTACACCACCAAAACACACACATAGAAACACAAAACACACACCTAAATTCGTGGAGGCTCTCAGTAAAAACCTGCCCAAGCAACAGGGACCTCCAAAGCAGAAACACAAGCAACCTCCACCCCCCCAACACAACCCAAATAACACATAGCCCACAAACTCAGTGTGCCACTCAACCACAGCCATAAGGCATAACAACATACCCAACACTCTAGTCATAGGTGACTCTATAGTCAGGCACACTGATGTTCCACTCACCAGGCTAAACAAGGAGAAAGTTACTGTTAGCTGCCTGTCAGGTGCCAGGTTCTGCCACATAACGCATGCAATCAGGTCACACCACAAGTACAAATATGACTCTGCCATTGTCCATGTTGGTGTGAATGACCTGAGACGTACCTCCTTGGACTACATGAAAAGTGACATGGAGGAGCTGTCCGATCTTGTAGCCCAGGCAGGTATGACTCTAGCCCTGAGTAGAATCCTGCCATTACCCAGAATGATACCACACTACAAGGACAAAATGATTGACTTCAACAATTGGCTAAGCTTCTGGTATCATTCTAAAGGGATCCAGTATCTGTCTGCCTGGGATGACATGATCGACAAGCCACGATGCTTTGCCAGAGATGGCCTGCACCTGTCGCCCCTGGGATTCTGGATACTGGCTAAGGCTCTAGCCACCCCTATAGTGCCTTTTTTAGGCAAGGTTCAAATGACAAATTCACCACCATAACAGGTACAGGCAAGAAGAATCTGATGCTATTGCTACTCAATGCTAGAAGTCTAAACCTCAAAATGCACTCTCTCGAGGCACTCCTTAAAATGGAGAACATCGACATCTGTGCAGTGACAGAGACCCGGTTCAAGGCTCCAGAGAGTACCCCTGCATTACCAGGCTATAATTCATACCACACCTTTCGGCCACCTAACCTGGACCGAAACACTAAAGGTGGAGGTGTGTCCATATTCATTAAGGATATCCACACCTCCAGGCTAGTTGCTCAGCATAATGCATCCGAGATTATCCAAGTGCAACTAACTCTGGGCAAGACCGCAATCCAAATTGTAGCTTGCTACAGATCCCCCACCATGCCCCATGATTCCCACTCCTCATTTCTTAATACACTGGAAAATATTAGGGTACAACCTAACACCCTAATAATGGGTGATTTCAACAACCCTACCACTAACTGGGAAAACTACTCATGTACCAACTCTTGTGCTCAACGTTTTCTGGAATTCATAAATTCCAATGCCATGGATCAACTTATACACACCCCCACCAGGGGCAGCAATATCCTAGACCTGGTTATTACCAACATGGGCAACTGGTGCTCCACACCAGAGGTCAATTCCTCGTTGGTCAGATCCGACCATAAGCTCATCACCCTAGACATCCACATCCCTCCCCCACCCCCCATTAGGGAAACCACAGTAAAAATTTCTCCAAAGCCAACTTCACGCTTCTTAAGACAGAAGTGGCAAACTTCACGACACCCATGCTGACGGACAATAGAGGTATGACTGCTGAATCCTACACAAATGCACTTTATAAGCACTTACATGAGTGCATGGATCGTGCAATCCCTAACAGAACCAAGATGCTATCCTCCAAAAAAAGGAAGCCAATCTGGTGGTCCCCTGCCATAAACAAACTCTACAAGAGAAGAAAGAAACTGTTGCAAAAAAAAGTAAAATCCCATGATTGGAGAAACTCCCTGGTCAGCTTCAGTAGGAAGCTGAGATCCCTCATAAAATCCTCCAAAGCTAGTTATGAAAACAAAATCGCCACTGACTCTAAAGACAATCACAAAGCATTCTATAGCTATGTCAAGAATCTCAATGGCAACACTCAGATCTGCTCTGAGTTACAGCACAATGGCACTAAATATACAGAACCAACAGATATTGCCAACATCCTGGCGTATAGGTTCAATGCTAACTTTACCCCTCTGTCATCCCCTAAAGGGCCCATCTCTATACCAGAAGAATGCAAAGTTCCTGTAATCACGGCTGCACAAGTAAAAAACACACTATCTAAAGCCAAGAACACAGCATCCATGGGACCTGACGACATCCCAGGCTGTGTTCTACATGAACTACAGAACGAGCTGGCACCCCACCTAAGTACCATGTTCAATCATAGCCTCACCTCAGGCTATGTGGCCACTGAATGGCGCACAGTGACAGTTATCCGACTCCACAAAGGGGGAGCCACCACAGACCCCAGAAACTACCGCCCCATTAGCCTAACATGCCTGGTCTGCAAGGCTATGGAGCGTATCATCATGGAACTCATAAACAATGACATTGGTAGTCTCCAAACTCAGGACCCAACCCAGTTCAGGTTTGTAAAAGACATATCATGTCTCCTAAACCTGATAGACTTCTTTGAAGCAGTCACCAAAGCCGTAGATGAGGGTAAGGTGGTTCACACAGCCTATCTATATCTTGCCAAGGCTTTTGACACCATCCCCCACTCTGGAATTATAGATAAGCTCACTAAACTAGGTATAAATCCCTATGTCACAAGATAGGTTGCCAACTGGCTCACTGACAGAACCCACACTGTGAAAGTACCAGACTCCAAATCCAGTTTCAGACCAGTGACAAGTGGAGTACCACAGGGTTCAGTTCTGGGTCCTCTCCTGTTTGATATCTACTTCTCTGAAGTACAGGCCAACACAGAAGGTCTTTGGCTAACGAAGTTCGCAGATGACTGCAAACTAGGAGCCATAATCAAAACTCCAAAAGATGTGGACATCCTACAAAAGGGCCTTGCTGAGACAGATACCTGGTGTCAAAGCCATGGCCTCAAGCTCAATGCCAAAAAGTGCATTGTCATTCCTTTTGGTAAAAACTCAGTACCCATGAACTACCACATAGGTGGTAGTCTACTTAACACCAAAAGTGTGATAAGAGACCTTGGGACACAGGTGGACAGTAGTCTCTCCTTTGATAATCACATCGCCACAGTAGTCAGGAAATCCTTCTATGTGGCACACCCCATCACAAAAGGTTTCTCATCCAGGAAAAAAGAGGTCATTGTTCCCCTCTACTCATCACTCATTAGACCCATTATAGAGTACAATGCCCCTTTTGGTATATACCTCACAAGACATCTACAACAACTGGAAAGGCCACAGAAATACCTCACAAAGAGCATTACTGGCCTCAAAGAGATGCCCTATGCAGACCGTCTCAAAAAACTGCAGCTTTACTCTGTTGCATATCGCCTACTCAGAGGCGATCTCTGCCTAACACACAAAACTATGTCAAACCCAGAGCTTTTAGACATGCTCCACTTAAAGAAATCCCAATCCCTACAAGATACACGCTCTAGGGACCTAAACCTTGTCACCACAATAAAAAGAACATGCTGGAGGGATAGATTCCTGTCCCAGAGACTGCCCATACTCTGGAACAAACTACCTATCTATATCAAACAGAGCTCCTCATTAGCACTCTTCAAGAAAAATCTTGATGATTGGATGGGAGATAGGAAATTCACCCCGGGGATCACTTCTGTGGCACTGCCCGACAGTGGCACAGGAAAATAATTTTCTTGGGTGGCAAAAGCCAGGGTACCTTTGGCTAGGCTTATATAGGCCCAAGGGCCAATAGCCTAGTACCTACCTATGAACCTATGAATCTATGAACCTATGAACCTATGAACCTATGAATCCCGGGGAAAGACTTAAAAAGTGAAAAGTTGTGGGCATTCAGAAGTCATGTAGTTGAAACACTGGTATGCCCTTAAGTGGTCATTTGCATATATCCCACCCACTACAGGAATTTAAGATGTTACACAGTGAAGACTCTAACTTTGCTGAGTCTTTCTTGCAGTTTTTATTCTATACATACACACAGATATACATATATCTGTATCTATAAATCTATGGGCAGGATATGTGTATGTGTATATATATATATATATATATACACACACACACACACACACACACACACACACACACACACACACACACACACACACACACAGTGGACATAAAAAGTATGCACACCCCTGTTAAAATGCCAGGTTTTAGTGATATAAAAGAATGAGACCACAATAAATAATTTCAAAACATTTCCCACCTTTAAAGTTACCTATAACCTCTACAATTCAATTGAAAAATAAACAAATCTGTCAGGGGAAAAATATAAAAAATGAAAAATGTACAATAAGCTGGTTGCATAAGTGTGCACACCCTTAAACTAATACTTTGTTGAAGCACCTTTTGATTTAATTACAGCATTCCGTCTTCTTGGGTAGAAGTCTATCTGTATGGCACATCTTGACTTGGCAATATTTGGCCACTCTTCCTTGCAAAAGTGCTCCAAATCTGTCAGACTGCAAGGGGATCTCCGATACACAGCCCTCTTCAGGTCACCCCACACATTTTCTATTAGATTTAGGTCTGGGGTCTGGTTGGGCCATTCCAAAACTTTAATTTTCTTCTGGTGAAGCCATTCTTTTGTTGATTTGAATGTACGCTTAGGGTCATTGTTGTGTTGAAAGGTGAAATCTCTCTTCATCTTCAGCTTTCTAGCAGATGTCTGAATGTTTTGGGCCAAAGTGACTGGTATATGGAACTGTTAATAATTCCCTCCACCTTGACTATAGCCCCAGTTTCAGCTGAAGAAAAGCAACCCCAAAGCATGATAATGTCACCACCATGCTTCACCATGGGGATGGTGTTCTTTTGGAGATGGAAAGTGTTTTTGCACCAAACATACCTTTTGGAATTGTGGATAGAATGTTCAACCTTGGTTTCATCAGGCCATAACACATTTTCCCACATGCTTTTAGAAAACTTTATGTATTGTTTTGCAAATTTTAGCCGGGTCTGGATGTTTTTTCTGTTTAAGAAAAGGCTTCCGTCTTGCAACCCTACCCCATAGTAAAGACATGGAGAATATGGGAGATTATTGTCACATGTAGTACACAACCAGTACTTGGCAGAAATTCCTGCAGCTCCTTCAGTGTTGCTGTAGGTATTTTCTATTGGTTTACAGATATTTTTAAACTGAAAGTTTTTTATTGTTGGATGTATTGTTTTCTGATGAAGTCTAATGACGAAAACGGAAAATACATTGTTGTTTATGCTAAAATTAGTGCCTCTTGTTCTCAGTTTTAAGTTCCAGTTCTTGTGGCTTGTTGTGATCTTCTGAAAGTCTTAGTCTGTTTTTATGGTTTATTGGTTTTATTTGAATTGCTATGGATGAGAGCAACAAGGGGGATCTTCTTCTCGAATGCAGTATTCATCCTACACCAGGTGGCAGTGAAAATGGTCTCATGGTGCAACTACTGAAGACCATGGCTGGCATTCAAAAATTCTTGGATTTGCTGGTGAAAAAGTGAGTGACAGAATCCTGTGGGTACACCAGTTCCAAAGATGATGGTGACACAGTAGTCGAGTGCAATATTCAACCTATTATTGCACAAGGTAACCACAATGAAGTTCATTTAAATTCTAAAATGCCTTATGCGAATGTTGCATCTATTCTTACTAGTGGTACTGATCCTTTTTTTACCACAGAAAGACTTATAAACATAGCTGACATGTTATCTTATATAAAGAATTGTGAGACTTTAACTAGACTGTTGAAGAAGTACAAAAGTCTTGATTTAGAGAACAAATATTTCCAGCGATACATTGAACTTAATATAGTTCCTAAAGGGCTAAGAATTCTTCAAAGTCCAAATGGTGTCAAGACTACAGGTTCCTTTTTTTCCACCTTAAAAGAATTCTTCAACAATGTTTGTCTTTTGGCTTTTCCCGGTTAGGGGTCGCCATAGCGGAATTCCGGTCCACTAATGATTGGCAGTAGATTTTCATGAACGCCGAGGTGCCAGCTCGACGTTCAACCTTCAACGAAGGCATGCCCATTTCCGCATGTCTTTCGAATGCCCACCCAACTGCGGGGAGGACATGCAGATGCTGATCTTAATTTTCTAAAATTACTTGTGGAAAACAATGTTAAAATTATGACGAGTTTAAAAGAACGAATAATGAGCAGGGTCTATGTCGATTGTTCTAATATCGAACCCTATCAATCAAAGATTCCGAGCATCAAACATTCAGAACAGCAAATTTTTTCATAGGGAAAAATTTTCTGTTCCAAAACACATACACACAACACAAGCACACCAAACAAACAGCAATCCACACACATACACCTAAAGTCTTACACCTAACCCTACACTAAACTATACATACACCATTATCCACTTTCCTTAACCCAAACCCTAACCCTAATGTCCGTCACTATTGCACAGTTGCCTCACCCACGCCCTAACCCTAACTCACCTACCCCACCCTAACCCTCACATCCACACAATTGCACACTTACCTGCCCCGCACCCTAACCCTAACTCACCCAACCCGCCCTAACCCTCACGTCCACACAATCTCACACTTACCTGAACCCGACCTGTAACTTTCCACCAGAGCACTGAAAATACCAAAGCAACAGAAACGGACAACCAAATCCTTTCCCTAGGAAAAAATTTGGTCTTCTGTTTCTTCGATATTTTCAGCATTCGCTGAAAATGGGTCGATATTAGAACACTCGACATGAGACATGTCCTCCTTTGTGGAGAGGGATGATTGTAGCAGTGCACCATTTGGTAGGGACAAAGCCTGAGGTGAGGCTGTGATTGAAAAAGGCACACAGGTGTGGTGTACTTCATGTAGAACACAGCCAGGGATATTGTCAGGTCCCATAGAAGATGCATTCCTGGCATTGGACAGTGCTATTTTAACCTGTTCATCAGTAATTCTGGGTGTCTGGCAATCTACTGGTATTGTGATTGGTCCCTTGGAGGGGAGAGAGGGGTAAGGTTGGCACTGAATCTGTCAGACAGTATACTGGCAATATCTGATGGGTCGGTATAGAATGTACCATTGTGCAGCAGCTTAGAGCACATCTGGGTATTGGCGTGGAGATTGTTTACATAACTACAGAAGGCCTTGTGTTTGTCTTTACTATCTACTGCAATTCTGTTTTCATAGCTAGCTTTAGAGGATTTGATGAGTGATCTCAACCTTTTGTTGAGGCCAATACGGGAGTTGTTCCAGTCTTGGGACTTCACCTTATTCCGCATCAGTTTATTTGTTCTGTTGTCGAGTTTGTGTATGGCAGGGGACCACCAAATTGGCTTCCTGTTTTGGAGGACAGCATCTTGGTTCTATCGGATATGGCAAGATCCATGCATATGTGTATGTGTTTGTACAGTCCATTGGTGTATGAATTGGTGGTCATGCAACTATTCTCCATTTTCATGGGTGCCGTAAACCTAGCCACCTCTGTTTTAAGGAGCCCAAAGTTAGCTTTGTAGAAATTTGCCATGGTGGTTACCTTTGCAGGGGGGTGGGAGGGATGTGGATTCCCAAGGTGATTAGTTTATGATTGGATCTAACCAGGGAGGATTTGACTATTGGTGTAGAGCAACAGTTGCACTTGTTAGTAATGACCAGGTCAAGGATGTTGCCACCTGTAGTTGGGGTACAAATGAGCTGGTCCAGGGCATTGTAATTAATGAATTTCTGGAAACATTGGGCAAGTGTATTGGTACATGAGTAGTTTTCCCAGTTAATGGAGGAGTAGTTGTATTCACTCAGTATGAGAGCGTTAGGTTGGATCCTAATATTCTCCTGGGTGCTTAGGAATGAGGAGCGTGAATCTTGGGACATAGTTGGGGACCTATAGCAGGCTATGACCTGAATTGCTGTATTACCCAATGTTAGCTGCACCTGCAGTATCTCTGATGCATTATGTTGGGCTATCAGTGTGGAGGTGTGTACATCCTTTATGAGTATGGAAACACCACTGCCTTGGCAGCTTCAGTCCAAGTTCTTGGGCCCAAAGGTGTGGAATGAGGTATAGCCTGGTAGTGCAGGGGTGCTTTCTGCTGCTTTGAACTAGGTCTCTGTTACAGCACTAATGTTGATGTTTGCCATTTTAAGGAGTGCTTAGAGTGAGTGCATTTTGAGAGTTACACTTCTAGCATTGAGCAGCATTACCCTCAGATTGCAGTTGTTTGTAGCTGTTATGGTAGTAATTTGGTCTTTGGTACACAGCCTCAACAAGGCACTATAAGGGTAGCAAGAGCCTTGGCCAGTATCCAGAAGACCAGGGGTGACAGATGCAGGCCATCTCTGTCAAAGCATCAATGTCTGTCAATCATGTCATCCCAGGCAGACAGACACTGGACCCCTTTGGAATGACACCAGAAACATAGCCAATTTATGAAATCAGTCATTTTCTGCTTGTATTGTGGTATCATTCTGGGTGATGGTAGGATGCTGCTCAGGGCTAGGGTCATACCCGGCTGGGCTACATAATCCAAGAGCACCTCTATGTCTCTCTACATGTAGTCCAGGGAGGGACATCTCGGGACATTCACACCCACAAGTATAATGACAGAGCCATATTTGTACCTGTTGTTGAGGGACCTGAGCATGTGCGTTATGTGGTGGAGCCCTGCACCTGACAGGAAGCTGACTGTTACTTTCTCCTTATTCAACCTAGTGAGTGTGACATATGTGTGTCTCATTATCGAGTCACCTATGACTAGTGTGTTGTGCATGCTGTTTTGCCTTAGGGGCTTTTGTTGAGTGGCACACTGTTTAGGAGAGTTATGTGCATTGTGATTGGTGTTGCGCTGTGGTGGTCAACTGTGTTTCTCCCTTGGAGGGCTCTGCTGTTTGGGTAGATTTGTAATTAGAACCTTTGCGAAGGTTGGTGTGTGGTGTGTGTTATTATGTGCTGGAAGGGCTGGTGTGTGTTTTGGAGGGCTATGTATTCTATGTGGTGTGGCACAAGTGTTGACCTTCTCCTCTTGACCAGCTATTCCTGTTTTGGCTGGACAGTGTGTGGCTTCCAATTTGCACATATAAGTGCATCTCTTACAAGTCTGTGTGTTGGGAGGTAGGGGGAGATGGTTGGCAGTGTACATGAGTCAGTTGCTAGATTGACTCAGGATGACCAGGTTTACCAGGTTAATAGTAGAAAGCACAGTGAAATGAGTTTTACACATGACTGCAGGGGTGGGCATTAAAAGTAAGTACTTGAGTTGTTTCCTTGTAGAACATTTAGTGCTGGTATCACTTTTGTGTGCTACAATAATTGCTACAAGAAGTCTGGTAAAGTGCTTGAGTAATAAACTAGTAAAAGTGCAAGTGAGGAGAGACCTAGCAGATCTAAGAGAACAATTGAAGAGCAGACCTTTTGGCACCGCTCAGAGGCTTACAAACAGCCCTGGTTACAGCAAAGCTGTATGTTGACTAGACTAGTTAAAGGAAAGGCAGGAAACAAGCGTAAACCTTTTATTTTATTCTATTATTTAGGCAAACTGTATGTGGTCTGTGTCCCTTAATGCCCATGTATGTGATATTGTTGCCTAATTGTCTACTGTGAGGTTAGTGACACACGTCAGTGTCATCCATCATACTTGCCTGAAACATCATGCTGATATAACATCCCCTACACTATCACTTGTCCAGGCCTGTACAAGCAATACATAACTCCACATGCTATGTGTGGTGGGTCATCTCACCATCCATGTAGGCATTCAGAAGATTACACATTGTAAGAGGTAGTATGTTATGTCCCATGCTTATAATCTATGTGGGGCATGTAATGTGTATGTAGTAGCACAGTACATAATGGTGGAATGCAGGTTTACTAATCTGTGTATGGTCAACTGCGTTGATGTTGCTGTGTGCATATCCCATGTGTCAGTCCTTACTGTGTGTATGTCAAGGGTATACCATTTTATCTCAATGTTCCACCTGGTGGACTCAGGGATACATATCACAGACCTGTCATACACAGTATCATGCATGCCCTCATCAACTGCACCAGGATTGAGTGTATGTTAAAGGCATGGCTGGGCCAACAGATGTTGACAGGTGAATCTGTTGCAGTTAATGTACTGGCTATACTTGTGATGGACCTGCTGACAGTGCTGCAGCAACCTGTTCTGTATGTATGAGCCTGGGGTAGTATACAACACTCAGCTGACATGTATGAGGGCTACCTGTCTGCAAAAGGGGTACATATGCAAAGTGACACTGTCTGACAACAGTCTCCGTCACACACTGTGGCATGCATACACACCTGGTACATGTACATATGAAGCTGTGACATGGTCAGTGCATTCCCAGTCTGACATACTCCCCCTTGGGAATGTCTGCAAGATTACAGCCTGCAGACTCACAGACACCTGGGACACAAACAGAATACAGCATGTCAGACTACATTCAGTCAGTGGTACTAACAGCAATAATTCATCCTGGCTAATAAGGTAACATACACCTGTATGTGTACCCATTAGAAATTCAAGGAGACAGCACCTTACATATGATTACATACATACACTGTACTATATTCACCCTGTGCATCAGACCCATATTAACATGTCCCTGCATCAATGGTATGGATGACAGGGATGTGGCACAGGTATCATCATGTGTACAGGGTGTTGTGTGGGTTTGCCAGAGGGCTAGGCTGGACCATACAGTTGACATCATGTCTCTGTGTTTGGAGGGGCATCCAATAGATGGGCTGTGCAGATGTGCTGTGTGTGTGTGTGTGTGTGTATGTGTGTGTGTGTGTGTGTGTGTGTGTGTGTGTGTGTGTGTGTGTGTGGAGGTGACCTGTCTGTGATACAGATATGTGTGTTTATGTATGCACACAGTCATGCCATGTGGCAGCCCTTCACAGGGGTGCATTGGATAGCTGTGGACCATACAATGCAGGGTGTCCAGGTCACTGTCTCTGGGCACAGACACAGTAACTGGTCCTGCCAGGGGTATCACTGGCACCACCAGGTCCAAGGCTAGATGCAGTACTCCTTCCTGATTGTGACAGCTGTCCACTGGATCTGTGCCCCTGACAGGACTGGACAGGACCATGTGGCCATGGCCTGCTCTGGTGTGATGTGGATGGAAAACCCCCTTCGGTAGGGCTGGTGTCACTGTCTTGCCACTAAGGGAGTGGGATGGTGCATGGCCCCATACACTCTTAGCTGTTGTTGGTGATGACCTACATCTACGGGGCCAATGCCCATCTCCCACCACATGCTCTAACACAGACATGCCACAGTCCAGGATTGCCAAGGTATCACACGACTTAATGACTTTAGTATTTTGATGTGTGGACCCAACAAGGTTATGTATGTCATCACATACATTAGGGAGAGTTGCATCCACCACCCTGAGTGTTTGTGTGTTGTGGCATTCACTATGTGCCTCTCCATCCATGACAGCCTGAAACATGCGTCCGGTGACTCCTTCTGTAGCACTTGCAACAGTGGCCCGACAAGCAGCATTCCTCCTGCAAGCACCCCTGTCCATCCACCTGTGTGGGACCTTGCCTGCACTCTGGCTATGGCCAGTGTCTACACTCACACCTGCCATAGTCACCACACTAGCCTGTTCAGTGCCACCACCTGTCAACTGTCCATCATCTGTGGCGACTGGTGACAAGGTATGTGTGGGCATTGTCACTGTGTGCAGCGATGGTGTGCACAAGAGTGGGATGTCAAGTAATGGCACAGGTTCAGCCCCTGACAACCCCACCTGTACTTTACCATTCCTCTCATCATTGTCAGAGTCTGCAGAGATAATGACATCATTTTCCAAAAGGGGGAACCAAAACCCCATCACCACATGTGAGAGGAAAACAACATATGTACATTAATACCTGTACTTTAATGTTGGCTGGTACCCACACACATACACGCACGCACGCGCGCACACACACACACACACACACACACACACACACACACACACACACTGTTACCCAGACCACACATTACCCACATGGTGACATGCAAGACACACAACCCCCAACATTATGCATTGCAGCCAGTTTTACTACATATAACTGATCTCGGATACGTGATTAGTGTTAGTATGTGATAGCCATTCTCCAGCACAGACTGCACCCATGTACACATCATTGCTGTTCACCTGTATAGCACAGTGGCAAGTACTACAGAACATGCCTCACAATTGTACATATCCTTGCAGGATTTGTAGAGGTCTGGCTCATATGTTTGTTCTATTTCTCTTAACCCTTGTGTTTCTCTGTTACATAGATGGGATGATCTGAGGAGTGACATCACTGATTATTGACATACATGTGAGTGTCAGATCTCCAAACCAGCAGTGAATGTATGGTCACACAATCCCTGTTACACCACAAGGCTTGTAAGCTTACAGTGGATATGATGTGTACACAACCCTGTTAACATGCCATGTTCTTGTAGACAAGACAAGACCACAATAATGCATTCAAATATGTCACCCACCTTCCATGTGACATATGACCTGTGCAATCCAGTCGATAAACAAACACGTGTTATGTGTAAAATATAATGACTGCAATATGTACAATATGGTGATTGCATAAGTGTGCACACTCGTAAAATGATAAGTTGTTGAAACACCTTGTAAGTGACTTACAGCATTCAGTCTTCTTGTGAATGTGTCTGTCAGCATGGCACATCCTGACTTGGCATTATTTGGCCACTCTTCCATGCAAAGGTCCCCCAACTCTGTCAGATTGCAAGGGCAGCTCATGTGCAAAGCCCTCATCAGGTCACACTGGGTTTTCTATCTGATGTAGGTCTAAGCTCTGGCTGGGCCAATCTATAACCATGTTTGTGTTCAGGTGGAGCCATTCTTAGGTAGCTTTGGATGTATGCTTCATTTCTTTGTCATGTTGAAGGCTGACCTCCTCATCCTCAGCATTCTTGCAGATACCTGATGGATTTTGGGCAGAAGTAGGTGTTATTAGGAAATGTTCATAATTCCCAAGACTGGAACTACAGGCCCTTTTCTGTCTGTGGAAAGGCAGCCCCACAGCAGGCCACTGCCACCAGTGTGATTCACCATGGGGATGTTGGTCTTCAGGTTATGAAAGGTATTGCTTGTGCACCACACATACCTGTTGGTAATGTGGTTGTGAGGTTGATCGCTAGTCTCATTACACCATAACACATTTTCACACCTGCCTTTGGGAGACTTGATGTGCTGTATTGCAATTTGTATCCACCCCTGGATGTTTTTGATGTGTGGAAATGCTTCCATCTTCTGACCTTACCCCATAAGCCAGACGTATGCAGAATACGGGAGAGTGTTCTCACAGGTAGTACAGAATACCAGTACTAGCAAGAGGTTTCTGCAACTCCCTTGGTGTTGCTGTATGTCTCCTGGCAACCTCCCTGACCAGGTCTTGACATGTGTTATCATCATTTTTGTGGGGACATGAGGTTCTTTTCAACAGCAGTGTTGTCCCATATTCAGTCCACAATTTGACAACTGTCTCCACTATGTTCCATGGTGTATGCAATGCTGTGGTAATGTTGTTGTACCCTACTCTTGACTGATAGCTTTCAAATATGAGATCCCTTTGCTGCTTTGTATGCTGTCTGCAAGCCATGGCTGTTGCTGTTGCAGGCAGCTGAGAAAATGTCATGATTATTCCACATGGACAGCAGACTGTTATTTGGCGTTAGTCAGAGTGTCTTTACTTGATGGCTGGTATGTACCCACGTAGACTACATACTGTTAATAAATCACAAGCTGCTGCAATAATATATTATTTGAAGAGTGTGCACACATATACATCCAGCATATTGTGAGGTTTGTATGCTCCATATTTGGTGGCCAACAGATTGATTGTTTGTACAGGGAATTGTTCATGTCATAGGTCACATTACAGTTTGGAAAAGATGAGACAGACATATTGTGGTCTCAATTTATATATATATCACAAACACCTGGCATCTTAACAGAGGTGTGTACACTGTTTATATCCACTATATGACAGTAATGTTTCACACATGTCCCTACCTTAGGCCTTTTGTCCATCCATTTTGTTGTTTTCTGTCCAGAAGTCTTGCACTGACAGGCCATGAGTTATGCTACAGGGATAATACATTCTCATCAGATATGCCCCTGTGGTGACCACTGTGAAGCAATGCAGTTGACCCCAACACAAGTGAACAGGCACATAAAGCAATATGGCTATGAGTGACAGTTGTCTGCATGGTACATTGCATGGCCTTCACATGCCTGGGGTATTGGCAAACCACAACAGTACAATTGCATACTCAACAGCTGCAGAATGCCATCTCACATGTAGACCAGAGGGACCTAGGTAGTTGTGTGAGGGCAGTATGGTCAGCAGACCCACATGTGGTACAGGATGGATGCAGCATGTCTTCACATTTACAGTACAACCCCCAATACTACACAATTTGCTGTCCTTCACCATACATGTGCAAATATGTGCATTAGAAAACCCCATACACAACTGCACTCTGACCTGACACATGCACATAGATACTCTACAATTACAAGTATGTCTTCTACTCAAGTCTAGTAATCTACACTGAGGCCTTACCTGCACAATCCTCCTCCACTGTCGGGTGTCAACCACCTCCAGTATGTGGGGAGGTCTGTACTTTGATATTGTACTGGGATGGGTGCCCCAAGGTAGCCGGGGAGCTCCCCAGTGGGTTTCAGTGGGGCTGCAAGGCCAGGCTCACACCTGTTGCTGTGTGGTCCCTGGCCACTGCAACAGCTCTTTGCTGGGCATGGCGTACTAGGTAACTTTCACGATTCAAGACCTGCTCATATGTACATGCGTGTAGGCCATCATTTACCCTGTGGACAAGGTCAACCCACAGGCTAGTCCTCTCCTGCAGATGCTGCTGGCTCCAGCCAAACATTATGGCATGGTTGTGCAGTATGGCTTCTATGATTATATTTGTCTCAACCGCTGAGAAAGGTGACCTTTGCTGATGCGACATTACACCTGGGAGACATAACAAGGGAGACACAAAACAATATATGACATGCAAATTATAAATGATTCTTTTGGAACCTACCCTTGCCACAGTTGTAATTATTGTAAGTTTATTACTAAACATCAAGATTTTATGCATCCAGATTTTAACTATATTTTTAAACCGAGATTTAAAGCTACATGTGATACTTCTGGATTAATTTATTTGGCTACGTGTGAATGTTGTAACGCATTCTATGTAGGCCTTACCAAAAGGAAACTTAAAAATAGAATATACAACCATCAATATGACATAAAGAAGAAAAACGAATTAAATGCTTTGGCCAAACATGTAATATCTAACCCATCGCATTTTTTTGTATTTAGGGTGTTGCAAATTGTGGAGGTCACAGATAGAGGTGGTGACTATATAAATTTGATCGAGTTAAATGAATTAAAATGGATTTTTAAGCTTAGAGGCCATTGTCCTCCAGGCTTGAACAATTATATCACAATAAGATCTTTTCTTAATAATCGAAGATGACTTCATAAGATATGGTGTAAGGGACTATATATCATATCTATATTCATATATTCACACATTTATATATTTACTTATTTATTTCTATATATATATTTTTTATTTTTATATATATTTATTGTAAATTTTAAAATTTATACATACACAATTGTTTTTATCTTATGTACATTATATTCAATAGTTTAAGACAGTTTACATTACTTAATATTCTGAGTGTTCACAGAGACTTGGTTACTAATGAATTTATAATATATGTTAATTTATTCTATTTATTTATTTATACTTATGAATTTTTAATATATATTTGAATTTAAATATTTTGAATGTTAATATTTGGAACAGGTTTTTTAAGTTTAAGTTTCACAACCTTGAACAAAGCTAGTGGCAGTCTTCTTTGACATGATAGATATATAAAGATTGACTTTATTTGATTATGCTTACATATTATTTAGTATATATTTTATAATATTGAATATTTATATATTTATTTATTTATTTATATATTTATATATTTATTATGAATAAAATGTTTAACATCCTACCATATATCAAATTTGATTCCTTGAAAAGGCTGAAGTAATTAAATAAGCATATATTATATATGAGCTACTAAATGCTATATATGAAACAAATGATATATGCTGAAATATGCTGAAACAAATGTTTTCATATTGTTTTACAATGTATTTAAATACTAGTAAGTCTTGTTTCAATGTATTACAAATGTTTCAACGTTTCAAATTTGTGGTGCTGCTTACTTTATGCTTGTCCTATAGCCTTAAAAAGAGCTTCTTTTAGTAAATGGTTTGCTTTGATTAAATCAACAGTTAATTGATTAATTTTAAACAATTGTTTATTGGCTGAGCCTCCCTATAAATATGTAGCTACTCTTCATATTAAATTGTCTGAAGAAGCGTATCGTAGCATACGCGAAAGCGCTTACCGTTTGTCTTTCTTGTTATTAATAAAAAGTTTAAGTAACGTGGAGAGTCAGAAGTTTTTTGCTTTATATTTATCGTTGGATTTAACTACTGACTCCTTAGCAGTTAGAGATCTGTCTTGTTTTTTATCTGTTTGGCGTTTTCGGATCTCCACTGCACACGTTATGGCTAATATGGAACTTGAACTGGATTATAATCCGGAACCGAGGCGACTAACTAATGACCAGCAATGGACTGCTATAACTTCATGTAAGTCGAACCCTTTATTGGCTCTGGACCTGAATGTTCCTGTTTCAAATACGACAGATACAGATATTGCTAATATTGAACTTTTTAACTCAAACATGAAAATGCTTGAGAATGAACTGTATAAATTGCAAAGGATGATATGGCAACGCAAGCACCTAGAGGCGTGCCTTCATTACAAATTGATTCCGAGAGGGATGCGTATACTTGTCATGCCAACGTATGGTGATACGCACCCAATGCTGTTGAAAAAATGGCAAGACATTAACATTGAAGCTAGCTATAAACACATGCAGCTCCTCATTGATTATTTTGAGCCGCTTGAGACTGAACTATTATCTAAAGTTAATGATATTAACTCTGAGCTAAGAAAGAATTTTGTTGATCCTTTTTGTACACGGAAACTTGAAAACATGTACAGCCAAGTTAATACCTACGCTATGAAGCTTCAACAAACCAAACTTAAGAAGCTTCAACGTGACTTTAGAGATTTTTCCACAGGTTGTGTGTTTATTTGGCCGAGGAGATTTGATAATCAGCCCATAGGAGAGAACTCTGGTCCGAATTTAGCGCCCTTGGACCGTACCCTCACAGCGCCTACTCCTATTGGTCTACCGGCATCTGAACTTGGTGCCGGCAAAGATACGTCACAGGAATCATTCACCACGCCGCCTGAGACTTTTGTTTCAGTTACTAGTGCATCTCTCGTCTCTACGCCACTCCCGAATCAAGAAGCCAACAATGCGGCTAAATCTTTACAACACAACACGGGAGCTATCAGTAAAAGGCGTACTGATGACAACACTTCTTTTTTACCCTTACCAATAAGGAAACCAGCGTTTGTGAAAGGAAGAAGGAACAGTTGGGAAAGCAGAAAACGAAAGCTATCCGGCGAGACGAATGTGTATCAACCAAGAAGGCTGAGGCAGTAAGCACGCTTTATTTCAATTTATCGAGCTATGCTTTGAATGCTAGTGACATTGAACTGCTAAACAAAGGCCTTTCGTTCATCCCCTCACGGGGAAGCAGACTATCTGATGTACTGATTGATCTACGCTTATTTGCACGCTCAGTTAGCTTGAAATTGTTTTTTAATAAGGATATGAATAATGTTACCAATAATGCTGCCAATACTCCTTTGTATAAGAAGAAAAGTTCCTTTATACCTGTTATGCCAGCTCATATAGATTCTTTTGTTAAACTGTGTGAAACAGATTTTTACAGATATTTTTATAATGGAAGAAAGAAATGTGCATTTTTTAATATGTCAAGCAACAATATGATATCGCTACGAAACCTTAGTCATGACTTTTCATTAACTTTTAGGCCAGTAGACAAAGGGGGAGGCATAGCCATATTTGATACTGTTGATTATAATGTTTTAATGAATGATATGCTGAAAGCTGACACCACTTACCTTTTAATAGATCAAAGTAAACTTAATCAAATTATTAAAACTGTCAAAGAAGATTTGTATGACATGCTTATGTGCTACCAGATACCAAATACTTTATATGAATTTTTTACTATTGACAGCCCGGTAGTACCTATAATTAAAGGGCTGCCAAAAATGCACAAGGGGACTTTACCACCACCGATGAGGCCGATAGTATCTGGTGCAAAATGGATTACTGAGAACATATCAATCTTTTTAGAGAAAACTTTAAGACCTCTAGTAGAAGCCATCCCTACAATCCTTAAAGACACGTATCACCTTATAGACTATTTACAATCTTTGGATTTTGTGTTTAGGCAAGATAAACACCTTTTAATTACAATGGATGTACAAAGCCTCTTTACTTCAATCCCTGATGAAACTGGGATAGAAGCTATACGTGATTTATTACAGCATAGTCAGAATATAAGTGGGAATACAACCATTTTAGTTTGTCAATTATTAGAATTGGTACTCAGTAACAATGTGTTTGCATTTGGGGGTAATCTCTATTTACAAACTTGCGGTGTGGCCATGGGGACCCCCTGTGCAAACACATATGCCAATTTAGTTGTACACCACTGGGAATTGAATAATGTCTTCAAACACATTTTATTTCAGAAAGTTCTACTCTATAAGCGTTTTGTCGATGACATCTTAATTGTATGGGATGGCTCAGCAGAGGAGTTCTATAACTTTAAAACCTATCTAGAAACAACAACCACGTTTCTTAGATTCTCAGTTGAAACCTCTTATTCTTCTGTTAATTTTTTGGATGTTAGCTTAAACATCAGGAGAGGGAAATTAACATCTACGCTGTTTAAGAAAAAATGCTGGAGGAACACAATTTTGAAATATGACAGCATGCATCCGCGTCATACTTTTAAAGGTATACTGAGAAGTCAGTTTACCAGATTAAGCAAAATATGTATTGACAAAGATGATTTAAACAGAGAAGCCCATAACATGGTAGAGATGTTTTTAGAAAGAGGGTATGATTATGATTTGGTAATGGAAGTTAGAAATAATGTCTTATCTTTTGAGGATTTGACACAACATGATCTTAAAGATAATCATCAGTTATCTAGTTTTAAAAGCAACATGTATAATTATAGGGAGAGAATGTCTTTTATTACGACCTACACCAATGACTTTATGAATATTAAGAAAATATTACTTAATAATTGGAAGGTCTTATTGCTTGATGAATCTACTTTGAAAATAGTAGGTACCACTCCTCATATAACTTATAGGAGTAACAGGAATTTAAAATCTCTACTGTGTGATACAACACCCAAAACAATATATGACATGCAAATTATAAATGATTCTTTTGGAACCTACCCTTGCCACAGTTGTAATTATTGTAAGTTTATTACTAAACATCAAGATTTTATGCATCCAGAATTTAACTATATTTTTAAACCGAGATTTAAAGCTACATGTGATACTTCTGGATTAATTTATTTGGCTACGTGTGAATGTTGTAACGCATTCTATGTAGGCCTTACCAAAAGGAAACTTAAAAATAGAATATACAACCATCAATATGACATAAAGAAGAAAAACGAATTAAATGCTTTGGCCAAACATGTAATATCTAACCCATCGCATTTTTTTGTATTTAGGGTGTTGCAAATTGTGGAGGTCACAGATAGAGGTGGTGACTATATAAATTTGATCGAGTTAAATGAATTAAAATGGATTTTTAAGCTTAGAGGCCATTGTCCTCCAGGCTTGAACAATTATATCACAATAAGATCTTTTCTTAATAATCGAAGATGACTTCATAAGATATGGTGTAAGGGACTATATATCATATCTATATTCATATATTCACACATTTATATATTTACTTATTTATTTCTATATATATATTTTTTATTTTTATATATATTTATTGTAAATTTTAAAATTTATACATACACAATTGTTTTTATCTTATGTACATTATATTCAATAGTTTAAGACAGTTTACATTACTTAATATTCTGAGTGTTCACAGAGACTTGGTTACTAATGAATTTATAATATATGTTAATTTATTCTATTTATTTATTTATACTTATGAATTTTTAATATATATTTGAATTTAAATATTTTGAATGTTAATATTTGGAACAGGTTTTTTAAGTTTAAGTTTCACAACCTTGAACAAAGCTAGTGGCAGTCTTCTTTGACATGATAGATATATAAAGATTGACTTTATTTGATTATGCTTACATATTATTTAGTATATATTTTATAATATTTAATATTTATATATTTATTTATTTATATATTTATATATTTATTATGAATAAAATGTTTAACATCCTACCATATATCAAATTTGATTCCTTGAAAAGGCTGAAGTAATTAAATAAGCATATATTATATATGAGCTACTAAATGCTATATATGAAACAAATGATATATGCTGAAATATGCTGAAACAAATGTTTTCATATTGTTTTACAATGTATTTAAATACTAGTAAGTCTTGTTTCAATGTATTACAAATGTTTCAACGTTTCAAATTTGTGGTGCTGCTTACTTTATGCTTGTCCTATAGCCTTAAAAAGAGCTTCTTTTAGTAAATGGTTTGCTTTGATTAAATCAACAGTTAATTGATTAATTTTAAACAATTGTTTATTGGCTGAGCCTCCCTATAAATATGTAGCTACTCTTCATATTAAATTGTCTGAAGAAGCGTATCGTAGCATACGCGAAAGCGCTTACCGTTTGTCTTTCTTGTTATTAATAAAAAGTTTAAGTAACGTGGAGAGTCAGAAGTTTTTTGCTTTATATTTATATTTATATTTATATTTATATTTATATCAAGTCTAGTAATCTACATTGAGGCCTTACCTGCACAATCCTCCTCCACTGTCGGGTGTCAACCACCTCCAGTATGTGGGGAGGTCTGTACTTTGATATTGTACTGGGATGGGTGCCCCAAGATAGCCGGGGAGCTCCCCAGTGGGTGTCAGTGGGGCTGCAAGGCCAGGCTCACACCTGTTGCTGTGTGGTCCCTGGCCACTGCAACAGCTCTTTGCTGGGCATGGCGTACTAGGTCACTTTCACGATTCAAGACCTGCTCATATGTACATGCGTGTAGGCCATCATTTACCCTGTGGACAAGGTCAACCCACAGGCTAGTCCTCTCCTGCAGATGCTGCTGGCTCCAGCCAAACATTATGGCATGGTTGTACAGTATGGCTTCTATGATTATATTTGTCTCAACCGCTGAGAAAGGTGACCTTTGCTGATGCGACATTACACCTGGGAGACATAACAAGGGAGACACATCACAGGACCTCATTGATTTAGCAGACATATTTTCAGAACTTGCACATCTACACTGAATACTAGTAGCCACCACTCACAACCACACCATACCCCTGTACCATATCATAGGTTCATAGGTTCATAGGTTGGTACTAGGTTATCAGCCCTAGGGCCAATACAAGCCTAGCCATAACAATTCCTTGGCTATTTCTTCCCACACTATTTACTTGCCTGGACCCCTGTCTAGCAGGGTGACTGACGTGATCCCCGGGGTGAATTTCCTTTCTCCTATCCAATCGTCAAGGTTCCTTTTGAAGAGGGCCAAAGAGGCACTCTGCTTGATATGTAAGGGCAATCTATTCCAGAGTCTGGGGAGTCTCTGGGTCAGGAACCTATCCCTCCAGCATGTTTTGTTTATTGTGATGACAAGGTTTAGATCCCCGGAGTGTGTGGCTCTGAGGGATTGGGATTTTTTTAAGTGTAGCATGTCCAATAACTCTGGGTTTGACATGCCCTTGTATGTTAAGCAGAGATCGCCTCTGAGTAGACGATATATGACAGAGTATAGCTGGAGTTTGTTAAGGCTGTCAGCAAAGAGCATCTGCTTTAGGCCTGTTATTCATTTAGTGAGGTATTTCTGTGGCCTTTCCAGTTGTTACAGATGTCTTGAGAGGTACATACAAAATGGGGCATTGTATTCTATAATGGGTCTAATGAGGGATGAGTACAGTAGGATGATGACCTCCTTTTTTCTGGATGAAAAGCCCTTAGTGATGAGGTGTGCCATATAGAAGGATTTCCTGACTGTTGTGGCGATGTGGTTATCGAAGGTGAGACCACTGTCCACCTATGTCCCATAGTCTCTTATCACACTTTTGGTGTTTAGTGTACTGCCACCTATATGGTAATTCACGGATACATGTTTTATCCCAAAGGGGATAACTATATATTTCTTGGCATTGAGCTTGAGCCCATGGCTCTGGCACCAAGCATCTGTTTCTGTAAGGCCGTTTTGTAGAGTATCCATATCATTTGGGGATTCAGTAATAGCTCCCAGTTTGCAGTCATCTGCAAACTTTGTTAGCCAGAAACCCTTAGTGTTGGCCTGTACTTCAGAGAAGTAGATGCCAAACAAGAGCAGTCCCAGGACTGAACCCTGAGGTACTCCACTTGTCACTTGTCTAGAGTTGGATTTGGAGTCGGCTACTTTTACAGTGTGGGTTCTATGAGAAAGCCAGTTAAAAACCCATTGGGTGACTTAGGGATTAATGCCCAGCTTAGCAAGTTTATCTATGATTCCAGAGTGGGGGACGGTGTCAAAAGCCTTGGCAAGGTCTAGATAGGCTGTGTGGACCACCTTACCCTTGTCTATGGCTCTGGAGACTGATTCGAAGAAGTCAGTCAGGTTCAGGAGACAAGATCATCCCTTCACGAACCCAAACCGGGTGGGGTCAAGGTTGCCAATGTCTTTATTTATAAGTTCCATGATAATACACTCCATGGCCTTGCTGTATCTGCTTGCATTGCACTGATGGCCCTGAGGTGTCATATTCCCCCCAATGAGGACTACTTAATTTCCTACTGCTGTACTCCTCATTCATGTCTGTGTCAAGGGATGATATTGGCCATCTTCCATGCAGATGTGGTGTGGATGGTGCCAAGGCTTGGTGTGACTATGGTGTATAATGGAGCTGGGAGCACATACCTGAGTTCATGTAGGATGCAGACAGGGATGTTATCAGGTGCCATGGATAGTTACGTTTGTTGCCTTTCAGTAGGCAATATGTACCTGCTCACTGGTGATAAGGGGAGGGGTGTGGGTGTTGTGCATATCCAGCTATAGTGCTGCTGAGCCTGGGGGTGATGTTTGCCTTAAACCTATCTGCAGCAGGTCGCCTATACCTATGTTGTGTGTGTATGTTGTCTGATTGGCCACCATTACAGGGTGGGTTGGTTTGTGGCCTCAGAGATTGCAGACATATGTGAAGATGGCCTTGTGATTGGCCTTGGTGGATGTGTCCAATTTGTACTCATAGTTAACCTTGCAGTACTTCACCTGTTACCTTATATGCTTGATCAGACAAAGGCTGACTTGATGCCAGGTTGATGCATGCTCCTGATTTGGCCAGCATGGCCAATCTCAGGACCAAGTCTGTGGTTTGTGTATTGCTGCTGTCCACCACTCTGATATAGCTCTCAACTGGCATGTTGTCCACAGACTGGCCAGATCTTTGCCTATTATGCTTGGTCTGTTCCTCAACCAATATCTGTTGTTGTGGGTTTGGTAGGATAATGTGAGGATTGCAGTCAGTAAATGTTGTCATCCATTGGCATTCCACACATCATTTCCTTCAGGGATGTGATGTTACAACAACACGTGTAAGATCAGCTACTGTTTCAGTTTGTAACACCATTATGTGTGATATGTCCCTCTTTCCAGCTCCCTGTCCCATAAGTATACCATACGTTGTCCAGATGCCCTGCACTATGAAGTGCAGAGGTATGGTAAATCATTAATTACCAACTGCACTCCAGTTGGCATGACAATGATCTGGCAGACTCCTGACCATGGTATGCAGCAGTGGCCAGGGTTGTGGGTCCACAACTTGGTAATTCTGCAGAAATCTAAACATATGACAGTATGTCTGTCTGGCCATTGTGATCAGACTGCCAAGATTGTGTAGCAATGTTGTGTGTATATGATTTTTAGGCTGGGTAGAGAGAGTAGCAGCCATACATCCTTTACCTATCTGACTCTGCATGCTGCTACAGCTGCTGGTGATCTATCAGGTCTGTATGCTTGTAGGGACTGACTGTGAAATGTTGTGTAACACCTCAGGATTCCTAGTACACTGTGAATTGAGGCAGTATATGTAGGAGTAATGTGTGAGGCAAACGGTATGTGGTTGCCCACACAGTATTATACTGTCATGTTCAGTTTGCTTACTGGTTTGTTGCTGTGACTGTGGTGCACTTGTTGGGGATATGCACTTTCACACCATAGTCTGTGTTCCACTAGTGTAACATCCCTGTACTGCCTGTTAAATTTGCTAATGCATGTGTACAGCCCCAGAGCTGGACTTGGGTAGTGTTATGTTAGTCTGATTGTAGTCTGGACATTGCTCGGTAGCTCAGTATAGTTTCCCTAATGTTGTGGTATGTCCACATATTCATAGGATGTCCAGTTGTGTGGCCAATATCTTTGGTCTGGTCCTCATAACTATGTATGCATGGCACATCAATGGGATGATGTGGGGACTGAGTTCAGTAACTAATGAGAAACAATTGAGTCCTGGAATTGTGATATTTCAGTTGATATATGTTAGGACATGCACTGTTACTACATGAATGTTCTCAGCTTATCTACTGACATATTTTGGACATGTCCCTATTTTCAGGCCTTTGTCTCCCCACTTTGTCAGGCTTGGTCCACATTCGTTGCATTAAGGGGTTCTGAGCATACCTCTCCACTGCCAGACTTTCCACAGAATGTCTAGATGTTTGGACCATACTTTTGTTCAGTTCCACAGTTTATTTCTATTTGTCTGGTAAATCATGGTGGTGATCGAAGGATTTATGTCATAAATAAATAACATGACATTTCAGTTCCCATCATCATATCTTTCAGTGATTGTCTGCTGAAACACACATATGTCCGTATATGTGCCCCCCCCCGCCCTTTTACAGTCTTTGTACAGGTTCTTTGCACTAACATGTTATATACATGTATATATATATATATATATATATATATATATATATATATATACATATATATACATATATATATATATATTTAATATATGTATATCTATATTATGACTGTACGTTTACATATTCATCAGACATATATGTAATGTTGTATGCCTCTATTGCATGATATGTTTGAAAAAGCAACATTAGATTCTACAGCTCAGCTGGTGTAGTGCTCCTCTGACTGTAACATTCAGAGTCAAAGGTTCAATACTTGGGACTGTTAAATGACCTGAATGCAAGATATGCTCGTTAAGGCACTTTGAATTCTCAAAGCAGAGATGGTGTAGTGGTATGTTGCTGTGATTGCTGAGTAAACAGCATCTTGGATTTGAGTGTTGGCAGGGCTGACAATTTTTTGTTGCTGGGCAGAACAAGGTCTGATGGATACAAACTGATTAAGGTACATTTATGCATATCATACTTATAATGGTATATTTAAGCAACAGCCCTCAGCTGGGTGTGGGTAATGCTGGATTTACCCACAGTCGGTTTGGTTTGGTCATGAGGGCAATACCCTCATGACCAAGCAGTGCCAACTATGGGTAAATCCAGCATTGCCCACACCCAGCCATGGATTATTGCTATTATACAATGACATTATTTAAGAAAAACAATACTTATCTTTCTTAAATAATGTCATTGTATCATGCCTTCATACTGCCCTTCTGCAGTTTTCTGGTATCCTGGGCCATTTCTTATGTACTGCACATGCGTAAGGGACGTGTTGCCACACTTAGGCAGTACATCAGTGCTGTGCAGAGGTAGCGATAGAAATAAAAGGATCTCAATTGCTTTTTTTAACATATCTTGGTATGTTATATGAGTTGATGAACTCATATAATATAGTGAGATATATTAAAAAGGCAACAAAGATAGTCCTTTCTCTGTTGAAAGGAAGATCTCCATTGCATTTTTGTATGATATCTTGCTATGTTATACGAGTTCTTCAACTCATAACACATAGTGAGATATGTTCAATAAAACAGCGGTGATCTTCATTTCCCCATTGCTATCTCTGCAAACTAAAAATAAAAAAAACAGGAAATATACAAATGGAAATAGTCCAGGCATCTGGACCTTTTTCCATTTGCATACTCTCGGATTTACAATGGGCACTCTGTTTGGGCTGGCCAATTAGTGTACTCATTTTTGTATGTTAATAGCCAGTCATTGTATAATATAAAATAAATATTTACATACACATTTATAATTTTACATTTACCTTCCATGACATCTCCCTATGTGCTTTCATTACATTATATTCTTGTGTGACTATACTGTATGGGGCACGTGTGTTTATATGGGGATTTCACATCTTTTCTACACTGACATCTCACGTTTGGAACTGCTACCCTACCCTAGTTGACAAAAAAATAATTGCTACATAATTTAAGTTTACTAAAAGAAGTTTAACACTACTTTCACGTGATAAAATATGCTGTCTGTCTTGGGACTCAAACCATTAATGCCTACATGTAAAGCTACAACTCTAACCACTCCCCTATCTTGGCTATTTTATCCGTCTATTTTCATTTAGCTCCTATGGGATGTTTAAGCTGTAATGTACACACCCACTTAGCTACACTTAAACATCCCTTAGGGCATAGCGAAGCGGTTAAGGTGTTCACCTCCCATGCATTAAAAACAAGGGTATATTATTATTTTTGTAGGTTATAAGGGTGTGTATTGTGGTGCTGTGACAACTACTTGGGACTGTGTTTGTGACATAATGGCAATGACTGGGCTTTCAGGATTCTGTGTGTGTTTCATGTTGAAGCATGACATTTTCAGTATGGGCTTTATTTATTTTGTGGGGCTGTGGTTGTGCTTCTGAACATTTGGGGGATTTATCTCCTGTTATGTGTGCATTTGCACACATTTCGGGCTGTGTTACACCCCCTGTGTTGCTTTCCTAGTGCCATTCTTGATTTCATTGTCTGCAGACACTGAAATGCTCAAATTTACATTTCAGTGTCCGCGGACACTGAAATACTGGCATAATATTAGAGCTAATCTCTAATATTATGCCAGTATGGTTAGGAATGAGCACAGGGGGCATGTTTACTGTCCTTGCACTGCATGGACATGCCTCCTGTACTCGTACATGGATTGTGTCCGTGTAGAGAGTTCAGCAGCGCTCCTTCATGAATATGCAAGGCACGCTGATGCTCTATACGGACAGGAAATGCTTCGTGCAAGCATGAATCCCGGGGAGAGTTAGAACAAAAAGAAGCACTGTGCCAGATTAGGTTAAACTCTGACAAAGCACCAGGGTTAAATGATGTAGTTAATATTAAGTGCTTTTTAAAGAACCGCAGGCTTCATTTGAACAAATAGTTCTTAACAGAAGTGTATGTCTTTAATAGTTGAGTTTGTGACGTCACTTAATTGTGGGATGAAGAAGTATTTTCTGTTGGTTTACAGATATATTTAAACTGAAAGTTTTTTATTGTTGGATGTCTTGTTTTCTGATGAAGTCAAATGATGAAAGCAGAAAATAAATTGTTGTTTAGGCTAAAATTCGTGCCTCTTAATCTCAGTTTAAGTTCCAGTTTTTGTGTGAACAACCAAGATACCAGCAAATGAAAAATAGGAAAAACAGCTCTAGCAAATCCACAAATCCACAAATGAAGAACAATGAAAACAAATGTATTCCTCTAACGTCTCGGCCGTAGCCTTCAAGGAGTAAAAAACATAGTCGCACACATCATTTATATATACATTAATTAATAAAACAATAATTCAATTAATCAATTGACAATGTAACATAATTTAAATAAATACTCTCCAATTTTAGTCTTCATTAAGACCCTGTGGATACATAATGTTAAATTTTAGAATATACATAGCTTCCTTGTGTAACAAAGCTTGTTTGATGTACACAATATTATGCCAGGAACAATTTATTCTTTCTAAAACTGTGGCTTGAAGTTCTTCATGTACAGTTGTAATTCTGAGGGGGTGATTTATGCCCTTAAATGCCCATGTAATAAATTTTATATTGGTGAGACCAAACGGGCATTTAAGGTTAGGTTGATGGAACATGCTAGGGACATTATTAATAATAGAGAAGAAAGTTCTCTAGCTGTACATTTTAAAGATTTTCATAATAGTAAAAATTAAGAACTTCAAGCCACAGTTTTAGAAAAAATAAATTGTTCCTGGCATAATATTTTGTACATCAAACAAGCTTTGTTACACAAGGAAGGTATGTATATTCTAAAATTTAACACTATGGGCTAGATTCATGAACATGTCAATAAAGCCTAGAAGTAAGTACCATCCTGAATTGTAAAAATAAAACAAGTGAGAGAGTGTGAGAAAGAGTTATGAATCCACCAATAAAGTAGTAATAACTCCTGAATAAAGTATACTGCAGTCAGTACAGAATGAAATGAATGTGACAAGCAGAACTAAACTGCGAAATGTGTTCAAAATGTTCCTGCAGCTGGAATGTGTATCCCAAAATCTTGATATGTTGCTCTCAGTCTGCAATATGCAGATAGTATGATTGTCTGAAATACCAAACATCCACAGTTGTCTATAACTATATAAAGCAAATGTAGCAGGATGATGTAGCTGAACAGAGCCAGATATGAACGTGTATGAATAAAAATGAAAATGTATATTGATGTAGCAGTAACATTCCTATCACCAACTTGAAGTAGTTATCACATAGGAAACTGTAGGTAGAACTGTTCATAGGTTCATAGGTTCATAGGTTCATACTAGGCTATCTGCCTAAGGGCATTTACAAGCCTAGCCTAGAGTTTTGTGGCTTTCGCCACCCCTTTATTTTGAAGAAAACTATGCCCATTATTTTGCTGTGCCTCTGTCAAGCAGTGACACTGAGGTAATCCCTGGGGTATATCTGTGATCTCCCATCCAATGGTCAAGATTTCTCTTGAAGAAGGCCAGTGAGGTGCTCTGCCTCACATGTACCAGGATTTTGTTCCACAGCATAGGGAGTCTCTGGGTTATGAATCTGTCCCTCCAGCACATCCTATTAATAACCGTGTCAAGGTTTAAGTCTCCCACCCTTGTAGTTCTGAGGGATCTAGATTTTTTGAGGTGAAGCATGTTCATCAATTCTGGGTTTGACATGGCCTTGTATGTCAGGCACAGGTCACCTCTGAGCAATCGGTAAACGACTGAATAGAGCTGCAGTTCTTTCAGTCGGGTAGCATAAGACATATTTTTGAGACCCTTTATCCTTTTGGTGAGGAACTTTTGGGGCCTTTCCAGCTGCTGCAGGTGTCGGGTCAGATACATTCCGAATGGGGCATTGTACTCAATCATTGGTCTGATGAGTGATGAGTACAGGGGGACGATAACCTCCCTTGATCTAGATGTGAATTCCTTCATGATCAGGTGGGCAATGTAGAAGGTCTTCCTAACTACTTTAGCAACATGAGTGTCAAACGATAGGTTACTGCCAACCTGGGTCCCCAGATCCCTGATCACTTCTTCTGTGCTCAGTGGATTGCCACCTATATGGTAGCTAGGGGTAACCTTGTTTTTCCCGAAGGGTATGACTATGCATTTCTTGGCATTTAACTTTAGGCCATGGCTCTGGCACCAGTTATCCATTTCTGTGAGACTCTTCTGAAGGATATCTGTGTCAGATGTGTTTTCGACTATGGCGCCCAGTTTGCAGTCATCTGCAAACTTTGTCAGCCATAACCCTCCTGTATTTGCTTGTACTTCAGAAAAGTAGATGCCGAACAAGAGTGGGCCCAGGACTGAGCCCTGTGGGACACCACTTGTGACAGGCTTTGAGTCTGACATGGCCAGCAACTCTGACCCTGTGGGTTCTGTCACTTAGCCAGTTTGCAACCCATCTTGTGATGTATGGGTTTACATTTAAGCTGATGAGTTTTTCAATGATACCTGAGTGGGGTATTGTGTCGAAAGCCTTTGCCAGGTCGAGGTAGGCTGTATGGACTGCCTTTCCCTCATCAATGGCCTTGGTGACTGTTTCAAAAAAGTCAATCAAGTTTAAAAGGCATGATCTGCCTTTGACAAAGCCAAACTGGGTTGGATCCAAAGTCTGCAAGTTCCCTATGTCTTTATTTATGAGTTCCATTATGATCCTCTCCATGGCCTTGCAGATCAGGGTTGTCAAGCTGATGGGACGGTAATTTCCAGGGTCGGTGGAGGCACCGCCTTTGTGAAGTGGGACCACAGTTGCCGTGCGCCACTCCTTGGGTACGTATCCTGAGGTGAGGCTAAGATTAAACAGCTGTCCTAACTGCGGGTTTAATTCCTCGTTGAGTTCGTGGAGCACACAGCCAGGGACACCATCCCGTCCCATGGATGCTGTGTTTTTCACCTTGGAGAGAGCAGTTCTCACTTGGGTGTTAGAGATATTTGGGGGGCTACAATCCTCTGGTATAGATATCTCTCCTTTTGGGGGGGAGGGGGGGGGAGTTTGCACTGAACCTGTCAGCCAGTATGTTGGCAATGTCTGTAGGTTCAGTAATTTTCACATCATTTTGAACTAATTCTGAGCATATCTGGGAGTTTCCTCCCAGGTTTCTAACATAGCTAAAGAAGGCCTTATGATTGTCTTTTGAGTCCTTAGCGATTTTTCTCTCAAAATTTGCCTTGGATGATTTTATGAGAGCTCTTAGTTTTTTACTTATAATGATCAGAGGTGTCTTACCTTTTAAGGATTTTGCTCTATCTTGTAGTAGCTTCCTCCTTTTGTTGTAGAGCTTGTTTATGGCTGGGGTCCACCAGGCTGGACGCTTGCCTTTGGTACAAAGAGTCTTTGTTTTGTTTGGGATTGCCTGATCCATGCAGTCCTGTAGGTGCTGGTAGGAGGCATTTGTAAGTGATTCAGCGGCTTGAGTAATGTTTGCCACCGGCTCGGTGGCCTTAAAGGTGACCACACTAGTTTTTAGAAGTGTGAAGTCGGCTTTTGAGAAGTTCTTCACTGTGGTCTTTTTTATCTCAGGTGTGTATATATCTGCAGCTATTAGAAATGTACAGCATATGTATTGGTATTTGAAGGTGTTAATTATATTTTCTTCACCCTACCCTATAACCACATATAATCCATTCCACGTGAAATTGGTATGTGCAATCACAATTAACACCCCTGGACATTTGTCCTGTTGGGTCATACATATTTGCATGTACGTTGATGCATCTGCCCTGTTCATACATCCAAACCTGATGGCCTGTTGCCATCAATCAACCCTGCATGTTGTTGGACTGTGTATTGCTGTTCAAATTATGCATGTGATATGCTCGCTGTTCAATGGTGTGAATATCTGGGTGTTTGGTTAATGGGAATACTAATGCATGCTGTTATAACTAATTGCGAATGGTATTGTATGTTACTAACACAAACTGTCATGACATAATGCAAAACGTAGGACGACAGGGAAGGCGGGTTCCAGCGGACCCACCTCTCCCACCTCAGCTGGCGAGTGCACCTGGCAGTAGTGCCCAGTCCAGACCCTCCTCCAGTGACCCTGTGCCACCTGTGGGTGGAAGTGCTGCAGGGGGATGGGGCTCTTCCCCCCTCTGCAAGTGTGGCCGGAGGAGAACCACCACTCACCCTCTGTAGCGTCCGGACTGTGGTGCGTAGGGAGATCCAGGAAGCTGTTCTTGGGCCCCTACACCATCTTGAGGCACAGGTGGCACAACTAATGGGCATGCCTGCTGCCCGGCCTACACAGCCCCCAGCAGAGCCCCGTCCTGGGCAGTGAAGGCACAGTGGCAACTGCCCATGGGTGGGGATATCAGTTCCATTGTTGTCATCTGTGGGCTCATGGGCTCTGGATATACAAACATCTGTCCCCGTCAATTGTGTAACCCCCCCCACACGTGTCATACACCGCCCCTGTATGCGTCTTGTTTGTCTTGTCTGTTGACCTACCCAACCTGCCTCCCCAGCTATACCGACTTCTTTTACCTGACATACCACTCTCACCTGAAAAAAAAAAAAAGGGGCACTCTGTACCCACAAAAAAATTACGCCCCATACATAGCTGCCCACTTCGCACACATGTCTGCTGGACATGGAAACTGTCAATTACAATTGGCTGTACAACAAGTATTATTGTTGTCCTTACACCTCTCTCAGGGGTGGAAGGTTTCAAATCTCACACCAAATTACAAACATATGCACAGCTGTTGCTGATGAAGAAATGGGCAGCTATGGGCCTTACCTACATCCCTCCTGCAAAACCCAAGCTTGTTTCCCTACTGTCTTACCCTCTTGTGACCCCTTTTTCACCACTTTCCTGTCTCCCCATTTTCATTTCTTTCAAAGAAAATAGCGCAGGTGTGCGCACGAATAAGCACTTTTAAGCCGTTGTAAGCAGGTGTGAGCGGAGCTGAATGCCAGTGCACATGCGGGAGCTCCGCGCAAACCAGCGCTAACCCGGTTACAACTGCTTAAAAGTGCCTTAGTCACTCTGAATGACAGGTCCTGTAGTCTGTTCAAAAGCAAAATAAAATCCCACTGTCAGTCCCGAACCCAGGACCTTGGCAACAGTAGTCTGCATGACTTACCACTAAGCCATGACTGTTATATAAGAACATTGTGCTACAATAAATATATCATGTAATAGTAGGAATGAATGTAAAGGGAATATAGGATGTGTAGTACACAAAGCATGTCATGTATATTTACTGTCAAATCTAGTGGATTTCTATAATAGTAGTGTGTGAACAGAAACAGCCATGCTAGTTGGTAGCTAGTAGGTAATAATGTCACTGTAGCACCTTGCAAGCCACACACATACTCACAGCAGGATAATCACTGCCCATACCCCATAACCTGTTACAGGAACACATCTGGACCAAGTAATAAAATAAGTGGAGCAAAGGGCCAAAACCAGGGACACATTACAAATAATGTTACAACAAACTTAGACAGTTCAGAGAGTAACAGGTTCTGCATTTTGTTGGATGTTTGGAAGGGTATGAAGTTTGAAACTTAAATATTTGTCACTATATTCTGACTTGAGCCCAGAGTGATTTGCCAGAAAGAGCTGTGCATGAGATATTGACCAAAATATGAGGCAGAAATGTGGACAACTTGCAAATATTTGTACACTTGAGAGGTCTGACACCGCCATATTTGAATAGTTAAGAGCCTAGACATAGCAACAGTGACTGAGTTACAGGGATGCCCCACAGACTCCATGTGAAATGTACAAACAGTAGGCGGAAAGGTGTTACAACACATGCAATGGTAACTATGAAGTCCTGAAAGTATGCACCACTTGCACGGCAGAAATAGTGTAGTAATACATATGCTCATGCTATCCCACAGTCACAACTGCAGAATACCAGACAATTTAATGGGTGTACCCCACTGATATGTACCATTCCATGAGGCAGATAGATGTACCTGAGAGTCTCTGGGGCCTGCTCAGCAGCATACTCAAATACCCTAATAGATGTCAAGGCCCACACCATGGCCAGACCACACTGCATGCTGTAACACCCTAGCAGATATAGCAAGCATTCCAAGGTGTGAATGTACATGGAAAATAGGAAAGCCACAGCAGCACACTACAGTCAGGACACCTAGCAGGCATACAAGTAGTGACTATAAAGGGCAAATATTGAAGCTATAGCAACAAAGTGCAAGAGCCACTGCTATACACCAGTTACACCACATGTCCCACAGGAAAGCACACACACACATTAACAGTAGTAGTAGTCTTAGGTGTCAGTGTACATACACAGTTAGTACAGGAAACTGGAGAAATGAATGGAGAAATGTTAATCTACAACACAGCCTGAAATATGAGAGAGATACCAACCTTTATACTCACAGAACAGTGTCCACAGCATACCAGCATGGTCCCTGCCCTTAAAATCTGAAAGGGCTATGCCTATCTCACATACCTTTTTATAGCACTGTTCTGAAATCACAGTGAGAACTGCAATCAGTACACAACTGGCTGCATGCAATTAGCAAATGCTGGCTAACAATTGGTGCAGATGCCATCACATGGACATATGCAGATACCTACAAAGCATGCTGTACTCCCAGTCCACACATGCAATACTTTCATTGCACCCTGAGGAGGTAGTGAGAGACAGAGAGAGAGAGAGAGAGAGAAACAAAATTAAACATACACAAACAAAACTGGTCAGCAACAGCCACCTGAAAGCTGACAACTGGCAAGTGGAGCAGCAGGACACAAAACCAGATGGCAACACAAGCAGCTGTGACAAACACAGGTAATGTAAAGTAATACTATAAAAGTCTACATACTGTGAACCCTCCATATGTGTCATTGGTCTGTATCCATATGTATATGAAGATGTGCAAAGGGCAGGGGACATACAGCGACTATCAGTGAAGGCTGTACATACATTTGTATGTGAGAGCATCTGTGTGCACATATCAGTGTAGGTTGAATGTAGATTGTAGTGCAATGTACAAAGTAGGTTTCACAATTATGTATGCTTAGCAGTATGTTAGTGCGTGTATACAGTATGGTAAACAAACATGTTGATATACCTATCTATCATATGGATACGTATGTATGTCAAAATATGTATGTATGTATGTATGTATATATATATATATATATATATATATATATATATATATATATATATAGATATATAGATATATATAATATGCATATGTGTATACATACATAGAGAGATGTAGGAATACATAGACAGATGTAGATAGAATATGTACAAACATATATATGTAATACACACATACAGATATAGATATATGTAGATACATATACATAGACAGACAGATCTGACTATCTACAGGTATGACTGTATATGACGACCTCACACACCCCTGTCCCACCCCTCTGTCACTCTCACCTCCTCTCTGTCACACCCCCCTCTTCATATCTATAGCAATACATGTACATCAATATATATATGTGTATATGTATACAGACATATATATATATATATATATATATATATATATATATATATATATATATACATATATATATATATATATATATATATATATATATATATATATATATATATATAGAGAGAGAGAGAGAGAGATGTATATATATTCTGAGTGAGGCACATGTGTACAGATGTATTGCAACAGGTGCCTGGTGACAAAGGCATGGAGTGAACACCAGTGTCAAAACTGGAGTACCATACCCCATTTCAAATCACCTACACCAGTAACCACCAGATATGTGATTGGCTGCCCACCACTGCATGTGTCAGGGGTGAACAGGGTCATAAATGTGTACAATAGTCCCCACAATGATATTCACAGTGGCACACTATTCCTGGAATACCTGCACATGGTATGTGTCAGCAGACATGGTGTGTCAGCTACAGACATGTAGGTCAGTGTACCCCTCCACACCACATAATGACTGCCATGGTATGTACCTCACATGACAGCTACAGATATGGAGAAGGACACAGTGACATGTACAACACTGTGACAATGCACTCAAACACATTACCAATGCACAGTGACTGACAACACCACAGAGTACACACATACTACCCACATAGAGGTTACCACTCCTGGATTTACATACTTAAGTCACACCCATGACAGATGTCCAACAACCATAGTAACACCTCACACCATCCACAACCTAAATGATTGCTGTGTGTTGTCCGTGCTACTGCAATAGAGAGCACATGGTGGAGGTACAGGTTCCTACCCAAAGATAAGACATACCCTGCAATAAACCACACAATGTTAAGAAGCAAGACTCCCCATGAGTACGTCACACATACCCCTGCTGAATGTTAGTCAGATAGGTAATATGCCATATGAGTCACCCTGTGTAACTGTTTGACAGCAGCAGGTACCATCACACCACATGTGTCACAATGGTCAGGGTAGCAGAACAGTATGCTGCTGTAGTCCCAGGGGCAATAGCATATTGTATAGTATTGTACTGTAATGTATTGTATTGTGTTGTATTGTATTGGTATGTAGAGGTGCCTCCTTCGTGGAGTGAAACCACTTCTGCTGTGCGCCAGTGTACAGGTACATATCCTGTAGTCAGGCTAGTGTTACATAGCACTTCTATATGTGTGTTTAGCTCCTCTTGGAGTTCATGTAGCATGCAACCGGGGATACCATCAGGTCCCATTCATGCTGTGTATTCTGCTTTCCTGAGGGCGGCTCTCACCTGGACATCTGTGATGACAGGGAGGTTACAGTCAGCTGGGATAACTATGTCTTATTTTGGGGGAGAGGGAGGGGGGAAACCTGCACTGAACCTGTCTGCCACATTGTTGCCAATATCTGTGGGTTCAGTGAATTATTTGTTGTTGTGTACTAACTATGAGCATAGTGGTGGGTTTCTGACCAGGTTGCTAACATAACTGAAGAAGGCCTTGTGGTTATCTGTAGTGTCCCTGTTGATTTCCCTCTCAAATTTGCCCATGGATGTTTGTATGAGGGAAAATAGATCCTTACTAGTGCTGCTCAGACATGCCTTCCCTTTATGGAATTATGCTCTGTCTTGCAGTAGCTTCCATCTTTTGTAATACAATCTGTCTATGGCTGGGGTCCACCAGACAGGATGCTGTCCCTTTGTGGAGAGTGTCTTGGTCTTATATGGGATTGCATGATCCATGCATTCTCGGAGATGTCTGTAGAAATCATTTTTGAAGGGGCCAGCATTGTGGGTTGTGTCTTCCACTGGCCCAGTGGGCTGAAAGGATACCATGTCACTGTTACAAAGTGTAAAGTTTGCATTTGCAATGTTATTCACTATAGTCGTTAGTGCTGGTTGTGGAGGTGGGATATGTATATCCAGGGCAATTAGTTTGTGGTCAGCTCACAGTAGTTGATGATGTAGCCCATACAGTACCTAGATACAACCCCCCACAGTGAGGAGGTGCTCTGGACCTGAATCAGTGTTCTGACTGCTGGGGTTTGGTAGTATGTCGTATGGAGTGTGCCAGGTACTGTTGCACAGTTGCTGGCTGAGCGCTGATACCTGGCCATTTACATGTGTATCCACCAATAGACAGACAGATGCTATATATGTGAGATATGTCATATCATAACAGTCGAGTAGCATGTGTAGTATGTGTGCCAAATTCTGCTGACATATATTGCTGATATCATGTTATTTCCTTTTTCAGGAACATGGCTCACCGCGAAATACAGCTTACTCTGCAGCTGAGGATGAGGAGACACACCAGAGCCTGGTGTGGGATTATGCAATACTCTTTTTCCGCATCAGCCAGAATCAGCAGGAGAGGGCTGCACTGTGGCAAGACCTGGTCCGTCGGATAAATGACATAGGCACACATAATAGGACATATGAGCAGGTACGACATCACTGCAGTGATTTAATCAGAAATGTCCATCAGCGTGCGTCGGATATCCACAGGCAACAGGTCGCCACAGGTGGTGGGGTAGCTACACATCCCCCACTCACCAGACTGGAGGGACTACTCATGAGTGTAGTGGCTCCAGCCTGCCAACAACAACAACAGCAGCAGACATGCATTATGATGGAGGCTGGAGCCACGCAGCAGCAAGACTATGAGCGTGCAGGTAATATGCCATATGTATAGTTGACTGTTGTGTACACTGGTAGTTTATGCATTTGTGAGGTGTGTCCTTGGTTTGTAGCTGTCATCATAGTATTTAATGTGCAAGTGTGATATCCTCAATATCAGCAGCTGACCTGTGAAAGGTGACTGTTGTACTACTGACCTGTATCATACTCAGTAACAATGGCACAGTTGTGCCCACTGACATTAGTTTCTTCACTTCTGCAGGTCCCTCCGGTGTAACAGCAATGCAGCCTATCCATGCTGGTGAGTGTGTATTAACAATACCTTCAATAGTCTTGATAGTAATAGTAATATTAGGCTCACTGAGTAGTGCTCTGTGTATGCATGCAGGTGTGTCTGTGTCTGTGTGGTGATATCTCGCATACTGAGTAGTGTACAACTGTGTACAACTGTGTGCATGTGTACGTGTGCACGTGTGCATGTGTGCATGTGTGCACCTGTGCATGTGTGCATGTGTGCATGTGTGCGCGTGTGCATGTGTGCATGTTTGCATGTGTGCATGTGTGCACCTGTGCATGTGTGCATGTGTGCGCGTGTGCATGTGTGCATGTTTGCATGTGTGCATGTGTGCACCTGTGCATGTGTGCACCTGTGCATGTGTGCATGTGTGCATGTGTGCATGTGTGCACGTGTGCACATGTGCATGTGTGGACCTGTGCATGTGTGGATGTGTGCATCACTGGTAATATTGTGTAGACATTGTAAACTGTGTTTCCTGTTTCCCTCCCACAGGTTCTGGTGCTGCTCTGGTGTCATGCAGCAGGGAACCTGAATCAGGTGCCATGGGTACTGATAATGATGACATCTGTGTAATGGCACAGGAAGGTATGCCAGGGTCCATCATTGGTCAGCCAATTGACAGTACACAGCTGTCAACCCCATCAATGCGCACAGTTATCCTGCCAATACACCCTTTGTCACCAATGTCCCAAGGTGATGGACAGCATACAGTGGGCATTGACCAGGGTAATGTGGTATCTGTGGCACATGCGTCCCCACACAGCAACCATGGGCATGGCCCTGAGATGGTACCACACAGACAGATGTCCAGGGGTTCTTGTGGGAGCATCCGTGGGCGTGCTGCCCCTGTCAGATGTGCCCACAGAGGTCTTACAACCTCAGCTATGTTTCGGGCTGTCATGCAGGCACAGTCACGTATGGAACAGTACACCAGACAGGGTCTGAGGGAGCTGACAGCATGTCACACAGCCATGACTGACGGTATGCGTGACATTGCGGCTGCCATTCGTAATTTCACCGATGTCATAGACAGACGTTGTGGGGACATATTAGACCAGTTCCACAACTACATGTCCATGAGCCAGGGTGATGGTGGATGGTTGAGGCGTCGACTTGGGCATATGCCAGCAACAGCAGCAGCTGGCAGTCATTGCGGATGACAACAGGGATGCGGCCGCCCCCATAGTGCCAGCAGCAGCCCCAGCAATGCTGGGTCTGTGCTGTCATCAGACCACATGTGGCTCTGGCCAGGCCCGACAGGGATCTGTGTCCAGTCAATGAACACCTGCTTCTGATGACAGTACCCAGTCTGGGTTGGTACCGGATATGGTCCGTAGCACCCCTGCAAGGCACAGGTACCGTGTCCGTGGCCAGAGATACTGATCTGTATGACCTGGCAGGTACAGTCTGTGGCTGTCCACAAACACCAGTGTATATGGCAGCCATGAGGTGGAACTGTGTGCATCCATACACACATGCAAATTGACAACACCTACTGCTACCGCATACACGCACACACTGCATCAACATTGCCCCACCTTGTACTGCTGTCCCTCACCAACACACATACACATACATGTCAATTGGTGGTATCGATGGCTGACTCAGGCATACCAAGTTCACATCCTGTGCATATGATGAAACTGTGCCACCTCCTGCAATCTGTAACATCAGTGCAGGTACAGGTTAACATGTTGCTGATGCACAGGGTGACTACATAGACGTGTAGTAATAGTATCATGTTGTTAACAGTACTGTGTGCTGATATAATTGTGGGTATATCACAGCATGCCTGATGCAGTAAGGGTATGATTGTCATGTACTGTTGTCTACACCCATGGTAAGTACCATAGTGTATCATCTGCACATGTTGCATACTGGTGGTAAGAATGTCAACAGAAGGCTACATACATAGGTAGAACAGGGGATAAGGTAATGAAAGTATTAATACGCAACGATGGACATGTAAACTGCAAGTGGCATGTTGCCCACACTGGACTCTGCAATGCAGATGTTTGAGGATGTTGATATGTGTGCAGTACTACACGACTGGTACAGGACACATAGGAGCACCCTAGCACTGCAAGCTCACATCTCATACCATGCTAGACAGCCCCAACACACAAAACTATCTGTCACAGGAGGGAGAGTCCCCATACATGTCAGGGATACTGTGGTGGCAGGCCAGGTAGCATACATCCTACTAAGTATGGAACCACTGAGTGAAGGCTCAGTGTCTGTTATTTGACATGTGTATTACTGCAGGTATGAGCACATGGGTTTCCATCCAGTTATTGTACATCCTGAAGGTACATGGTCTGTACACTTGTGTGCTGAGACTGGACCCTAGCCATCTGACCTGTGTATTTCCATGTACATGTGCATAGTGCCTGCATATTTGCAGTGTTACTGGAAGTGGTACAGCTTGTTTGTTGTACAATAGACTACATGCAGTCCTGCTTACTGTAGCTTTGTTTGCATGCATGTCTGCTTGCAGTTACCCTGGAATACTGATTCCACCTGCAATGCAGAGTTACAGAGCTTCTGTGGACTCCTAGTGACATATGCATAGCTTACTATATGTATGTCCATGTCTCACTTGACAGAACATTACTGTTTGTCCTGTTCACATGTACGTTGCCTGTGACACATTGCATATGACTTACCTGGCAATTGTCCACATGAGCAGTCATATATGCCACTGCTAACTAATCACAGGCACTACACCCTCACATACTCACCCTCTGTTGAACCACCTGCTTCGCTAGGGACGGCTTGCACCTGTCACCCCTGGGCTTTCGGATATTGGCAAAGGCTCTTGCTACCCCATAGTGCCTTTTTTAGGCAAGGCTCAAAAGACAAACCCACCTCCATAGGTATCACAAGGGATAAGAAACTAAGAGTAATGCTACTCAACGCTAGAAGTCAAAACCTCAAGATGCACGACTCAAACTCTCCTTAGCATGGAGAACATCGATATCTGTGCAGTAACAGATACCTGGTTCAGGGCTACCGAGAGCACCCCAGCACTACCAGGTTATACCTCATACCTTGCTTTTCAGCACCAAAACTTGGACCGAACCACAAAAGGAGGGGGAGTATCGATATTCATCAAAGATACCCACACCTCCAGGTTGGTGGCAAAGTTCCAAGCATCACAGACTATCCATGTGCAATTAACAGTGGGTAAAACTGCCTTCCAGGTTATAGCCTGCTACAGACCACCCTCCCAAACCCAAGAACCGCACTCGGCCTTCCTGAGAACAGTGGAAAATATGAAGGTCTCTCCAAACACCATTATATTGGGCAACTTCAACTACACAAACATAGACTGGGAGCATGACTCTAGCACCAACACCCTAGCCCAAAGATTCCTAGAAGTTATGAACTCAAATGCTATGGAACAACTTGTTACCACTCAAACAAGAGGGGGAAAACATACTGGACCTGATCATAACCAACATGGGGACTCTATGCTCCAGACTAGAAGTGTATCCCTCACTGGTAAGATCAGACCATAAACTAATCTCACTGGATATTCACATCCTGACCCCACCCCCTGCCCAGAAAACCACAGTGAACAACTTCTCTAAAGCAAATTCACACTCCTCAAAACCGAGGTGGAAACCTTCAAAGCCCCCGGGCCTGTGGAAAATATGGCCCAGACCACAGATTACTCTATAAACGCATTCTATGGACACCTTCAGGAATGCATGAATCATGCGATCCCAAATAAAACCAAGACCCAATCCTCCAAAGGAAGACGTCCTGTCTGGTGGACCCCAGCCATAAACAAACTATACAATAGAAGGAGGAAGCTACTAAATGATACAGCAAAATCCCAAAAAGGGAAGGCATCACTGATCAGTATTAGCAAAAACTATGGGCACACATAAAATTGTCTAAGGCCAGCTTCGAGAGAAAATTGCACAGGACACTAAGGATAATCACAAGGCTTTCTTTAGTTATGTCAGGAACCTGGGTGGTAATTCCCAGATATGCTCAGATGTAGACCAAAATGTCCAAAGAAACACCGAACCCACAGAAATTGCCAACATCCTAGCTGACAGGTTCAGCGCAAACTTCTCCACACCAAAAGGGCAAATATTTATCTCAGCACAGTGCTGCCCCCGTGGCATCTCAGATGCTCAGGTAGGAGCTGCCCTCTCCAAAGCAGAAAACACAGCATCAATGGGACCAGACAGTGTCCCGGCCTGTGTCCTACATGAACTCCAAGAAGAGCTACACCCAAACATAAAACTACTGTTCAGTCCCAGCCTTACTACAGGATATGTGGTCAAAGAGTGGCATACAGCAACAGTGGTCCCTCTCCATAAAGGTGGTGCCTCAACAGATCCTGGACACTAGCCCCTATAAGCCTGACTAGCTTTGTCTGCAAAGCTATGGAAAGGATCATCATGGACCCCATAAATAAAGATATTGGGGACCTACAGACACTGGATCATACCCAGTTTGGCTTTGTTAAGGGTAGATCCTGCCTCTTAAACCTGGTTGAATTCTTTGAAACAGTCACCACGCCCTTGGCGAGGGCACGGTGGTCCACACAGCCTACCTGGACCTTGCAAAAGCCTTCGATACAATACCCCACTCGGGCATTCTAGAGAAGCTCACCAGCTTAAATATAAACCCCTGTGTCACTAGATGGATTGCACACTGGCTCAAGGACAGAACCCACATGGTTAGAATTGCTGAAGCCATGTCAGACTCCAAACCAGTTACAAGTGGTGTCCCACAAGGCTCAGTCCTGGGACCTCTCTTGTTCGGTATATATTTCTCGGAGGTACAGGCCAACATGGAAGGACTGTGGCTGACCAAATTCGCAGATGACTGAAAACTGGCCACCATAATCGACTCTCCAGCCGACACAAGCATCCTCCAAAAGGGCCTCATAGAAACAGACAACTTGTGCCAGAGCCATGGCCTCAAGCTGAATGCCAGCAAGTGTATAGTCATCCCCTTTGGCAAAAACAAAGTGCCCACAAAGTGCCACACAGGTGGTAATCCATTAAGTACAGAAGAACTAATTAGGGACCTGGGGACCCAAGTTGATAGAAATCTCTCATTTGACAACCACGTGGCCAAAGTGGTTAGAAAAACATTTTATATAGCCCACCTCATCATGAAGTGATTCACATCTAGATCAGGGGAGGACATTGTGCCTCTTTACTCATCCCTCATCAGGCCCATAATTGAGTACAATGCCCCTGTTGGGATTTACTTTACCAGACACCTGCAGCAACTGGAAAGACCCCAAAAGTACCTCACCAAGAGGATCAAAGGGCTCAAACAGATGCCATATGCTGACCAGTTAAAGAAACTCCAGCTCTACTCAGTGGCATACCGCCTGTTCAGAGACGATCTTTGCCTGACGTATAAAGCCATGTCCAACCTGGAATTAATGGGTATGCTGCACCTCAGAATATCCAAATCCCATCGAAATACGCTCGAGAGACTTGAACATCAGCACTGAAATAAATAGGACATGCTGGAGGGACAGATTCATAACCCAGAGGCTCCCTTCACTCTGGAATAAAATCCCAGTCCAGGTTAGGCAGAGTCCCTCATTGACTCTCTTCAAGAGGAATCTTGATGAGTGGATGGGACATCATCGTTTACCCCCGGTATCACTTCTGTGTCACTGTTAGACAGAGGCACAGTATACTAACCTTGAAAAAGGGCATAGCAAGATAAATTTACAATGGGTGGCGAAAGCCAAAGACATTCTGGCTAGGTTTATCAATGCCCTAGGGCAGATAGCCTAGTATGAACCTATGAACCTATGAACCTATGTACCTTGTTCCCCATTGGCCCTATGTGCTGTTAATCACCATGGCAATCACAATACTATGGTAGCATGTGCAAAGGTCACTTGTCAGTCACCTCTTTGGTACAGTTGTGGAATATGTGGGTCATGTGGCAATGTCACAGCTGCCACATGTACACAGTCAACCCTCTCCCCTACACATGGATGTACAACACATGTATGAGATGCAACCACATAGCCAAACTGGGGACTAAGCACTCTTAACCCAGTACTGGCATAACCTGTCAGGTGGCATGAAATACTACAGTGACTACAATACCAGTCTGATGTAGACCTACACTGACAGCAATACAAACACCTGAACACACTGGGCCATTCGTGGAGCCTAAGAATAGCATCCTGCCTGAGCGGCAGACACCTCTGCAGCTGGCACATAGGCATACGTTATGCCAGAACACAGCATGCATAACACATAGCACACAAATCCTGTGTGCCAAACAGTCACAGCCTGTACGGCTAGACAACACACCTGCTACAGTTGTGTTAGGTACCTTTATTGTCCGGTACAGTGAGGTCACGCTTACCAGGCTGGACAAGGTGAAGGTCACAGTGATATGCCCATGAGGCACTATGGTCTACCACATAACACAAGCATACAGGTCAGTCAGAGGCATGGACACATATGACTCAGTCATTGTCCATGCCACTATGGCTGACCTGTGATGTACCTCCCTGGCCTACATGATAGGGAAAATGGAAGGGCTCTCTGAGCATGTGGCACAGGCTGGTATGACCCTGACCTTGGTTGGCATCATACCCTCACCAGGAATGCTGACATATTACTGAATGCTGATGAATTACTGTATCTACAACACCCTAGCTGAAAGGTTCCTAGCATGTAGTCACTGCATTGCTATGGAACAACTTGTTACCACTCCCACAACAGGTGAAAACATGCAGCACCTGTTCATCAACAACATGTAGCCTATATGCCCCAGACCAGATGTGTATCCCTCGCTGCTAGGATGATACCATCTACATCTCACACTGTATATACACATACCACAAGCAGCACCCGCACAGAAGACCACAGTCATAATGTTATCCAGTGCAAATACCATGTATTCACATGTGGCAGGCATCAGACATGGAAACTATTGAAGGTCACAGGTACATATGTGTATTTGGCACACACATACATCATCTGTGTCCATTGCCATTACTGGTTTAATCGATGTCATGCATTATTGTGAACAACAACCCACACACATGGGCATTCTGTGTGACAAAAACACACGTGGCATGTATGGAATTCAAAGCCATAACTAACTGTGCTATGACAGTAGTGAGAGATGCAGTAGCAGAGCATGTTATTTGCATTACTAGATTTGTCCTCTTCCGCTGTACTTGTAGCGTGCTGATATCATCTCTGTGTAGAGATTGGAATATGCAGCAGCTGGTGTGTTGTACTGGTTGGCAAAAGGGTCAGTTCTTTCACAAATGTAATTGCACATACATTACTTCCACCCCCCCATTGGCAAAAGGGTCAGTTCTCTCACACATGTAATTGCACACACACATTACTTCCACACACCCCACACCTTACCATTTGCAGGATTCAAGCCCCTACGTAACTATGCTATGACATTCAAGACGGACACATTAGCAGAGTATGCTAGTCGCATTACTGGGAAGTTACCTTCTCCTGCTGTACTTATAGGGTGCTGACATCATCAGTGTTTAGAAAGGGAAATGTGCATCCTGTATTACTGGGATGTTTCCCTTCTCCTGCTGTACATATAGGGTGCTGACATCATCAGTGTTTAGAAAGGGAAATGTGCATCCTGTAGTGTGTTCTCCTAGTTGCCAAAAGGGGCATTTCTTTCATACAGAATTGCACACACACTAACCTCCCTCCACACACACGGAGCGTTTGTAGGATTCAACCCCCTACCTAACTATGTTATGACACTCGAGACGGATGCATTAGTGCAGCGTGTTATTCGCATTACTGGGTGGGTTCTCTTCTCCTGCTGTACTTATAAGGTGCTGACATCATCAGTGCTTAGAAAGGGGAATGTGCATCCTGTAGTGTGTTCTCCTTGTTGCCAAAAGGGACATTTCTTTCATACACAATTGCACACACACTAATCACCCTCTACACGCACTGAACATTTGCAGGATTCAAACCCCTATCTAACTATGTTAAGACACTCAAGATAGACGCATTAGCGGAGCACGCTATCCGCATTATTGGGATGTTTCCCTTCTCCTGCTGTACTTATAGGGTGCTGACATCTTCAGTGTTTAGAAAGGGAAATGCGCATCCTGTAGTGTGTTCTCCTAGTTTCCAAAACGGACATTTCTTTCATACAGAATAGCACACACACAAACCCCCCTCCACACACACGGAGCATTTGCAGGATTCAAACCCCTATCTAACTATGTTATGACACTCAAGACGGACACATTAGCAAAGTGTGCTATTCACATTACTGGGAGATTTCCCTTCTCCTGCTGTACTTATAGGGTGCTGACATCATCAGTGTTTAGAAAGGGGAATGTGCATCCTGTAGTGTGTTTTCCCAGTTGCCAAAAGGGACATTTCCCTCACACAGACTTGCACACACACCAACCCCGCTCACCCACACACACTGAGCATTTGCAGGATTCAAACCCCTACCTAACTATTTTGTGATACTTGAGAAAGGCATTAGCAGAGCATACTATCAGAATTACTGGGCATCTGCTTTGCACCTGCAGTATTTATAGGGTGCTGACATCATTACTTCTACAGAGGTATGTACATCTAGTACTACCTGTCAGGTGGGGGATAGCATATATATGCATTTGCAGCCACCTACTTCAGGGTCAGATATGCACATTGCACTGACAGGTTATGTTCTATACCAAGCTTCGTGACCACAGGATCTGTAACACACAACACAACCAGTCAAGACCACCCTCCCACATCCAGGACACACACTTTGCTTCCTGGGAACAGTGCCAAAATATGCAGTTGTTCACATACACCATTCCATTTGTTAACGTCAGGTATAGGCATATTGTGTAGGAACTTCTCAGGCCTCAACAGTACCCTACAGCCGCTACAATTTGTGAGTCCATGTGCTATGGCAGAACCACTCACCACAGCCACAAGGGGGAATACATATTGCACCTGACCATCTGCAACATGGGTACTCACCATTCCACACCAGAGGTAGACCACCATTGTTGATATCTGACCATACCCACCTTTCCCTGGACATCCATATCCCATCCCCACCCCCAGGAAAGGTTGTCACTGCAAACAAACTGTATTTATCAAAGCAGACTTTACAATTGTGAAGACTGGGGTGGAAGACTTCAAAGGACCCATGCTGGGGGAGAATACAGGCCACTCTGCATAATCCTTGACGATTGCATTCTATGAGCATGTGGAAGGTTTGCATTGATCATGCTATCCCATATATACCCATGACTGCTCCGCAACAGGAGACCTGTCAGGTGTACACCAGCCATATATGAGCTGTCCAACAGACAGAGTGAGCTAATACATTGCAGAGCAGTAGCCCACAGAGGGAGGACATCTCTGAACAGTACTGGCACGACACTTCAATCCCTCATAATCATCACGACACAGTGTTGACAGTGAAATTGTTCAGACAATGCAGATAAGGCTCCCCTCAGTCTGTTATTGACGCCCAATTACTGTTAGGGTCCTCAGCAACCTCTTCCAGCACACACCAACAACATGGATGTGGCTTAGCAAATTCAAACCCTGGGATCTCCACTGTGTCCCTGCTTGACAGAGGCACAGCACACTAGCCTCACATGGTGCCTTATGTGACCTACTTTACAGTGGCACAGTAGCCTACTGTACTGGCTGGGCAGGCGCCAAGCACACTCTGGCTAAGCTTTCATTCCCTAGGACTAACAGCCTCGTGTTGACATCTACACCCATAAGTTTAATTGTCAGATGCACATTATTTGTTGCTGATAGACTGTTTGCAGGTTTTATTGTCATAGCATTCCCTGTTTGTATGAACAACTTGTGTATCTGTGGAAGATGTTTGCATATGGTGAGATCCACTATATCCGCGTATGTCTCTGTAGTCATTTAACTGTGTGCACTGGGCAGATTGCTGTAATATGGTTGGTTCCTGGAATAACACGTACAAATACCAGATATGTGTGGCCAACTGCTAAACTGAGATTTGGCCTAAGTGTGTGAGCATGCCCAGTTCAGCCTTCCCATGGCATGTTGTCTGACATATGTCTCATTTATCAAAGTGTGCGAGCATGCCCAGTGTGAGCTTTCCATATGTTGAACTCTGCAGCTCACCACATTTGTGGATGAGTGTGAACTTCAACAATATCTCACGTTTATGGTTGTGTGTTGGATGTCATGCTGTGTACTAAATGGCCAACTGCTTCGTGTCTGCCACAGCAGGGATTACTGTGTCTGCAGGGTTTGCATGGGATACTTTGCATACAGTTGTCAACATCCTTTCATACTGACCTAACACTGTAGTACCATATAGTGTACTGGTTCAGTACTTTCACTGTGGTGGACAGTTTCCTGCGCTTTAGTCCTATCACTGCTTTACATTTCCATAGTGAGCACAACAGCCTGGTTAGCCAGTTGTGCATCATCTGACCATGTTCAGATATGAACTACTTAAACCAGGCTTGTCCAACATTGGTAGTGTATTCCACAACATAGGTGTACATTGGCAAACACTAGCGATGTGCCCTAGGCCATTTCTAATGCTAGTCGGAGAGTGTGTTTGTCCTTCAACATACATTGTAAGTGGAGGTTGCCATGACATATGTCATGGTTAGTATACTGTGCCTCCGTCTACCTGGGACATAACGGTGATACCCAGGGTAAACCTACCATCTCCCATCCACTCATCAAGATTCCTCTTGAGGAGAATCGATGAGTGACTCTATGGATAACCTGTACTGGGAGTTTACTCATGAGTGGGGGTGGCTTCTGTGTTATGGATCATGCAGTACAGCTTGTCCTATGTATGTCAGTGCTGGGGTTCAGGTCTCTCATGTGCATAGCTCACTGCCATTCAGATTGTACAAGGTGCAGCATGTTCATTGATTCCAGCTTGGACATGGCTTTATACATCAGGCAGAGCTTGCTACTGGGTGGGCAGTACGGCAGTGTGTGGAGCTGCAGTTTGTTTAATCAGGCAACACATGGCATCTGTTTAAGCTCTTTGATACTCCTGGTGAGGTACTGTTGGGGACTTTACAGTTGATGGAGGTGTCTGCTGAGGTACATCCCACAGGGGCTATTGTAGTCAATTGTAACACTGATGAAGGATGACTGCAGAGCTACAATGACCTCCCTTTATCTAGATCTGACAACCTTCATGATTAGGTGGGTATATGGTATGTTTCTGTAAACACTACAGGCACATGTTTGTCCTTTGCAGGATATCTATCACCTTGTGTCCCCAGGTCTCTCATTACATGTTAAGTATGTAATGGGTTAACACCTATGTGGTAATTGGTGGGCATTTACTGTACATCCACGGGGGTTGACTATACACTTTTCTGCAATTAGCTTGCTGACATGGCTATGGCACCAGTTGTCTGTTTCTATGTGGCCCTTTTGTGGGATGCTTGTGTCAGCTGGAGGGTCAGATATGGTGGGCAGTTTGTAGTCCTCTGCAAACATGTTCAGACACAGTCCTTCCATGTTGACGTGTACCTATGGGACATATATACCAAACGAGGGAGGTCCCAGGACCAAGCCTTGTGGGATGCCAGTTATATCTGGTTTGTAGTCTGACATGGCTGCAGCATGTCTGACCATGTCAGTTCTGTCCTTGGTCTGGTTTGCAGCCCCTCTACTGACATAGGGGTTTATATTTAAGCTGGTGAGCATATCTATAATGAACACGTAGGGTATTGTATGGAAGCCTTTGCAAGGTCCAGCTACGCTGTGTGGACCACATTGCCCTCAACAATTACCTTAATGACTGTTTCAAATGAGTCAAATATGTTTAGGGGCAGGATCTGCACTTAAGAAAACCACACTGGGTAGGTCCGGTGTCAGTAGGTCCCCAATATCTTTATGTCTGCGGTACATGCTGATCCTTTCCATAGCTGTGCAGACCAAGCTTCTCAGGATTCTGGGGTGGTAGTTTGCAGTATCCATTCAGGCAACACCTTTGTTGAGAAGGACCACTGTTGTTGTACACTGCTCTTTGGGTACATATCCTGTGGTAAGGCTGACATTGAGCAGTAGTGTGATTTGGCATTCCATTCTTCTTGGAGTCCATGTTGGACTGCTCAGCACACCATCTCATACCATTGCTGCTGTGTGTTTTGCTTTGTAGATGCTGGCTGTTACCTCAGCATCTCGCAGTATCAGGGGCCAGCAGTCTGCTGGGATAGATATTTTGCATTCTGGGGGTTGCACTGTAACTGTCAGGTTGTATGTTGGCAATATGTGTGTGTGTTTGGTATGTTGTTTGTAATATTTGTGTGATTCAGAGCATATCTGTGACTCCCAACACGGTTCCTACCATCAGTTGAGGAAGCCCTTTGGGATTATCCCTTAGTGTCCTGTGTACAATTTGTATCTTCATAGGTTCATAGGTTCATACTCAGGCTATCCACCCTAGGCATTTGTAAGCCTAGCCAGAGTGTGTGTGGCTTTCACCACCACCTTGGCTATGTGAATATTATGGCCATTTATGATTTACTTTACTGTGCCTCTGTCTGGACGTGTGACACAGTGAAGACCCCCCAGTGTACATCTCTCCTCCTCCACGTATCATCCATCCACTTGGCAAGACATTCTGTTGAAGAGTGTCAGTGAGGGGCTCTTCCTAACATGGAGTGGGATTCTGTTCCAGGGTGTGGGGAGCCTCTGTTATGTATCTGTCCCTCCAGCACATCCTATTTCATTATGTGTTGAGGTTGACATCTCTCTCACGCCACAGCTCCATGGCTTTGAGTTTTTCTGGGTGGAGCATGTCCATTACTCCTGTGTTGACACATGGCTCCTTGCGGCCAACAGACATACAATGCCTCTGTGTAGGCAGTATGTGACTGTATTCAGCTGGGGTGTCTACAGCCAGGCAGCATATGACATAAGTATTTGAGACCCTTTATCCTCTAGGTGAGGTACCTTGAGGTCTTTCTAACTGCTGCAGGTGTCAGGTAAGGTACATCCCAAATGAGGCATTGTACTAGATTATGGGTCTGATAGCAGCAGAACAGTATAGGGCACAATGACCTCTGTTGGACGTGGTAGATGTGAATCTCCTTTCATGATACGGGGTGTCCAATATAGATCGGGGTCTTCCTAGCCCACATTGGCAGCCGTGGAGTGTCACATAACAGTTTACCGTCCACTTGTGTCCCTAGGTCCCTGATTACTCCTTCCATACATAATGGTTTATCACCTATGTGTTAATTCTTCTTCAGTGAGTACCTTGTTTGGTATTTGGTGGGACATTCATACCTGTCCAGTGTCTTCTGCCGTGGGACGGCTGGGCTGGGGTACCAGTGTGAGAGAGTGTGGACTGTAGCATGCTACAGACTGTACAGCAAGTCTTGCCTATGGTTAGTTGCACATGGGTGGACTCCAATGCTTTGTGCATTGTCAGTTACCTGGGACGTAGCTGGGTGTCTGTGCTGAATACTCACCCTCTTTTATGTTTTTGTCCAGGTTTTGGGGCCATAACGCATGATATGTGGTATAACCCTGGGTTTTAGGGGTTGGGGCTGGTGTGCCCCTTTTGGGGGGCAAAGGGGGGGGCCCCCTTTTTTTTCCCCCGCAGGGGGTTTTCTTGGGGGGGGCCCACCTTGGCAAAAAGGGAACCCCCCTTCGATGGTTTCCCTTCCCCCATTACCCCTTTGGGGAGGGAAATTTGGGAGGGCCCAAATT